>NC_049990.1:22838483-22839682 GCF_000003815.2 Branchiostoma floridae | reverse complement strand
CCGGATGGAGGCTGGCGAACTCTGTCTCGTGCCAGCCACATGGTGATTTACATCATTCACCCGGACGGGAGACCTGGCGCATCCCCGTCTTGTAATTAGCCAGCGAAAGGGTATGTCACCCCGTAAGGGGCGGTATAACCCCGTCGTGTGTAAACATGTGCGATCACGTCGACCGATGATGATGATGATGAACTTTTAGCAATTATACAATATGGAAATGGATCCATGCAGCAACACAAAGGAAAATTATGATACCTGTGTCCCTGATCATTTGCTCGAGCTGTGAAACTCGCTCCTTCAGGCTGTCTGTGATCGTCTTCTGTTCAGCCAAAAGACGTAACAGTTGATTCTGCGAAAACAATCCATATACAGTCAAACCTGTTTTAGCGGCCCCCTTTGCATAGTGGCCACTCGGTCCCTTGGATTTTTTCCCATTGACCCAAGCATTAAGAAATAGTCTATAGCGGCCACCAGTCCAACGCGGCAACGGCCACACGATTTCCGGTCCTGTAGATGCAGAAATACTGCCTATGCAACCATACGGTGGCCTTATGCCATCCTGGCCGAGTTTGAAATCATAGTTTGTGAGGATTTGAAGTTCCCAACAGGATCATTTTGGCGGTAGCGGAAGGTACGCGCGCCTTGAGCGTTAAAGTGCAAGTCTTTGTCGGCGAATTTACCGTTCGAGACAATGTTACTTGGTGAGAAATATTAGTGGGAACTGAAATCATGTGCAACTTGCTCGTGGTCAATTGATCAACATTTTTTCTATAGTGGCCACCTGTCCATAGTGGCCATATTTCTCCAGTCCCTTGAGTGCCCGCTATAGACATTTTGACTGTATATCATATTTGTACATACGTATTATGGGTATTGGACAGCTTAGTTCCCAATTGCACAGGTGCCCGTCGGGGATGTAGCCCCTACCGGGCTCTGAAGCCACAAATTTGTCCCGGTGGACTGCCGGATACAGGGGGTAACCCTCGATGTTCCACACGGGTAGGTCACCACGTCTATTTGCTACCGGGTCCCGGGTTCATTTTAAATCGGGGCCACGTAGAGGTCACGCCCGAAGGTTTAAAGATGATTAAGTCTATACTTCTGGATAATTATCAAATTTTAATTAGACGTTTCGAACGGTGTCCACCGTTCCTGAAGAATTATTCCTTGTTCCGAAAAATTGACAACTTGTACAACGG
>NC_049990.1:22830589-22838289 GCF_000003815.2 Branchiostoma floridae | reverse complement strand
TTAGTGACCTCTAACCTCCTACACTGTTGACCTTGGTTCGGATTATGATTTTGATTTATCTGTCTTTCATGTTTCAGTTGTACTTATATGTTCCGACGTGTATGTCTACTTTTCTCTCTGTAAGTTGTTTCTTTATTTCCATGTATGTACATGTGAAACTGGGCCCTCTCGAAAATCAGTGTATTAGCACTGAATAGGCTACCCAGGTGTTTCAAAATAAACAAACAAACAAACAAATAAGTATTGAACTTGATCACAAGGAAATTAAGATGGCTCACGTACCCCGTCGAAGTAACAAGCCTGGCCCCCAACGTTCACCACTGGGTTACAGACACATCTCTCTTCCTGGCTCCGGCAATTGAGTACTGGTTGGCCGGTGCACTCCATGAGAAGAAGAACCAGACCCAAATAATTCAGATACATTGTTGAAATTCTACAATATTAATGCGGTCTCGTACAACAGCCTTGACATGGAAGGAAGTTAGTAGGACATATAGTTTTAGTTCTGTGTAGATCTGAAGGTTTGCGTATAACCCCATAACCTGCCTGTTGTTTAGGTTTCTGCTTCAGCCAATGGGCAGCCATGTTCACTTAGATTTGCATACATTTTTAAGTTGCGTCAGCGTCAGGTAACCAGTCAAGCGTTATTGTTTGGTGGGGTATTTGGATCCCCTCGCTTCCCAATTGTCAACATCAAGGTTGTTTTGTGTTTTACTTAGCAAGACAAAACTGTGCTTACCCGTGTTATAGACCTCCGGATCCCCAAATGTGGACTTTCGAATTTAGTAATTTTGAACAATTTACAATTGCAGATCCGTGGGTTGAACCCACACACCAAGTATGAAACGAATCCACCCAGCCGGTCTGAGTTATCTTGTTCACACACACACACACACACACACACACACACACACACACACACCACACACACACACCACACACACACACCACACACACACACACGGAGACAGCATACCTCCATTAAATATTCTGATTATGCAAATGACCATTACATCTGCATAATTTATGCTTGGTTATGTATACATCAAGAGGTTCTTGAGTTATGCTTATGCTGACAGCAAATATCCGGATGTCCGGACACACAAACAGACCGAAAACTATACATTCATTTTTCATGGAGGTAACAAGCCGACGCATGCGTGTAACGGGGTTGCCCCAGGATGAATTGTGCCCTAAAATGGTACGGATTTTGGCGTTGTTTTGTGGAAAGTTAAGGGCTCATAAACAACGTGAATCACTCGTTCTCATTAAAATGTCGAAAATGGCCTTTTTTTGGTCGAAAAATAAACCGGCTTTATTTTCAGTGAAAACTACCTGGTTGTTTAGGAAAATTCCTCTTTTAACCATAGCCAAAAAATGGCAACTTTTTATTTTCGGTCCCATTGGTAATGCATTACAGGGCAGGTAACAAACGTTACTGGTAACGTTTGTTACAACAGTAGACTTTATCCTGTTTTCTTCGAAAGGACTTACCTTATTGATTACATCATTTAGGTATAAGTGGATGTCCTTAGGGGCATTTGAAAAGTGGGCAGCTTTTTTACACCAGGTCAAATAGACATCTTAGACAGCATTAAACAATGGTAACGTTTGTTACAGTCATTTCTGTACAACATGTTTTTAAGCAAGGTGGGATACAAATGGCGGTCAACAACCCTTTCTTGTTTCTTTAGAAAACCAGAAAAGCTGTACAGCGTCACAAAAACGGTCATTTCTTGCCTTATACGTGGATAATATAACCGTGGCAACCATCGTACTCGTGGTGGTAACGTTTGTTACAGAATCTGGCGACAGGCATAAACTACCTCACACAGCCTCCAAGATC
The DNA here is from genome assembly GCF_000003815.2 of Branchiostoma floridae. Classification (NCBI taxonomy): domain Eukaryota; kingdom Metazoa; phylum Chordata; class Leptocardii; order Amphioxiformes; family Branchiostomatidae; genus Branchiostoma; species Branchiostoma floridae. The sequence goes on along the minus strand of NC_049990.1, from coordinate 22,836,443 downwards.
AGTGACAGGAGCGATCTGACGTGACCGGGCAGTGGGCCTGGGTAGCTGGTTTCACCTACTGAACAATCATTCTGGGAACTGAATTGATACATTTTTGGCTACTACTTGAATTCTTCGTTTCTTCTCAGGCGACAGCCATTTTTTAGGGTGTGAAATCCCACCTGTGGCTATAATAATCTTCTAGGCAATCAACCAATACGAATGTTGTCGGCATCTTTTGTAAAACATTACAGGGGTTGTGGAAAAGTGAAGGAACCAGTGATGTTGGCTATAATTTGCTCCATATCAAGGTGTAAAGTCAGGCGACAGCATTTCGACATTTAAATGAGAACAGCCTGATTATGGAAATACCTTACACCGATCAAAATGTTGAGTGTCAAGACCATAACACATCCAGGTCAAAAGATTTTAAATAGCATAATTTCTGCTGCAGTACCAACGTCACATACCAGGGGGTCCAAAAATGACCTTAACCTTCGCCTTCCTAACACCTACCCACAAACGAAATATCATTTTAATCCATCCGTATGTTTTTGAGTCACATATGCTGGCTACAAAAATCCGGAACCACAACAGATAGACACACAGAAAACTATATCTCCATTTTTTAAGGAAATAACAAGCCCCACGGAACTACCTCTACCCTATATGTAATGATTAAATAAGATGCTGCAAAGGAAATCACAGGTATTGTTATTCCTGGTCTGGAATCATTTATACTTTCTACTACAACTGTTGGAAACGGTTGATTACTGGCATTAAAGACGGGGCAAGCTGTACAAAATCTAACGTTGATTCTCAACACAAAAGGTGCATTCTCGCTGCACTTGCGTCACTGCGGGGTTCGTTCACTGCGTCACTGTATTGGTATTTTTGATATTTTTGTAATTCAGATATTGCGTAGTACGTAAAAGTATGGCTTAGAAGACGACAAAATGCACAAAAAGTAAGAAAATTCGTCTTTATCTCTGAAATTCGAGTATTTTTCGAACCCCACAGTGAAGCATGCGTGACGCAAGGGCAGTGAGAGTGCACCTTAACAGCGAGAAGGCTTTTCACGGTTCGAATATCCATACAGATCAGACGGTGGGTTCAAAGTTCGAACTATATCAATATTGATTTATATATATATATGTATATTATATAGTAACTAGAACAGGTCATCAGACGTATTTATCACATCAATGTATCCTTGGGGAAGGAGTAAACAAGGACAGGGAATTTGATTTTCATGCATTTCATCATGAGGTCCAGACCCAAGACGAATTCCGCCTAAGCACAGCACCAAGATGGCTGGACGGAAGGCACTGTTCTGGCTCCTTCTTGTCTCCAATCACCTACTTCTCGTGCCAGAAGCGGCACAACGATGTCCTGACGACTGTTTTACTAGAGTGGTGTTTTCATGTCGCTGTCCCAATCCAAATGGGAAAGGTTCGTCCTGTAGCTGGGTTGGGCATGGAGGAACATACGTCTTTCCCGTATGCCTTGACGCTATACCAACCGACTTCCCAAGAGAGACCCAATCAATCATCATCGAACACCTCTCTTCTTCGACGCTCCTTGAGCAATCTTTTCAGAACCTTCGCATCGAGCGCCTCAACCATCTGAACATCCGAAAGTCGAATGTTTCAGCTATACAGCCAAGGGCTTTCTTCGGTCTATCGTACTTAAGTCATCTTTACCTTGCTGACAACCGCATCTCCCGGCTAGGTAAGTCAGAAGGACATTTCATTTTGCCGTGGTTGTACCCTGCTATTATATAATTGTAAATCTAGCCAAATAGAGTAGATTCAACAAGTCAAGTTCCTCTATCATATGACGCGAAAGTACAAATCATAGCATGAGATTTGTTAGAGAAGAACATTTGTTTTTGCAGTTTTGTACCCTGCCATAGTAAATTTGGCTAAATAGAGTAGATTCAGCAAGTCAAGGTCTCCTACAATATGACGCGAAAGTACAAATCATAGCATGAGATTTTCGAGAGCTTATTTCTTCGGAAGGTGTATCGAGACACAGCAAATGCTGATCAAAGTTATTGATGTTAGATCAACGCAAAGCTGGAGAGTATATTAATGTGTTAACGGAATCCGGATGTAGGTGTTTCAGTAGCTACACGGTATCATAAGGTTTATAAAACCCAACACCACTTACCTATAGCTAAACATCAAATAAAATGTCTAGAATAAAATACGTCAACTAATTACTTCCATGCCATAGTTGAAACACTACGAATACGGATTTTGTTTGTACATCTAGTCGAAATTGTATTTCCTCACTTATATCTATTAACCGTCAAACACCCGAGTGGGGTCCGTTTGGACCCCAGGCGTAAATTTGGAAGTGCCATTTTTTTTTTGGGGGGGGGGGACATTTTTGATCTGAAGAAAAATCAATTCCGTGACCTTGTTATTACATATCTGTTATACCATCTCCTAACTCTTTACAGAGATTGGCACAATTTTGGGTAAATTATAACGGAAAGTATGTGTTTAGTCCGTCTGCCGGACCCCAGCAAAATAAACAGTTTTTAAGAGTCATTGCACGAGAAAACCAGGCAAAACCAGGCAGGGGCCGGAAGATGGGGGTCGGCCAAATCGGCTCATACTTTGTATGTGTGATAGGTATGTGGAACTATGAACAGCCATATAGTTAAAACCCTCCAGCTATTTTTCATTGTGGAGATATGGGACCCCCCTCAGAGACCCTCGAAAATCCAACAATTTATGACTGAAAATTACCGAACTTGCGATGGCTACGCTAATAAATGTGATAACGATGAGAATATAATCTTTGTGTTTTCATACAGCATGGACTCCCTAGTTTCACAGACCAAAAGTTGAAGATGAAACATTGAACTTGAGAGGGTGTACTTGGGGGTTACTAGAACCACTAAAAGCAGAATTTTCATCTCTGTGAATTTTAGTTCTTTTTAAGGCGGAATATTTTCTATACCCAGTGGGTCTGGTGAATGGTTTCAATGTTGTTGGACAGAGGAACATCAACTTATTAAAAAACAATCGTCATCTAATTGGGCCATACATAACGCGAGCCGTGAGAGGGGGGTCTGTATGGGGATTTTTCGGGTTTTGGTCTATATCAAATCATGTAATGATGTGTTGCTATGGGGATAAGTTATGGAAAATTGTTGTGTAAGTGTTTGGAAACCATACATAACTATCATAAAATGCTACAATAATTTAGCAATATAAATTTGGGGCTCTGCATGGGGGACATAAGGTTACTTATGCTGATTTTACACATTTTCATTTTTGCTTTCTAATGTCATTAAGTAGGTGCCTTGCCAAATCAATGCTTATAACTTATATGTCCTACACAATGAAAAAAGGCTGTACATGGGGGTTACCAGTACTCCAAGAATGCAAAACTGTTTAATACACAGGGCACATGGATGCAGAACTACTTCATACATATTGAAAATTCTAGAAATAATACCATAACAAAGGTCAATTATAAGGCTATTTTGAAAAGAATACATGTACATAAGTCATTTGTGCATGTACTTTAGCTTTACCCCTTACGTACAGGTATACTACTAAGGACAAACTGTAGTATACCAATGATTTGCTATGACTGTTCATTCATTTATCACCATAAGGACAGACCATAAACATTAAGTTTATGACAAACCTACAAGCCTCTAAATATAGACACAAACAAACAACAAACATATACATGTATAACCATATTACAATGGAGCGCACTATATCTGAAAAATACACCAACACACTGTTGAAACGCATTTTCACAAATGCACAAGTTCAGTTTTGTTGGAATGGTACAATAAGCTGGATCTGAAGTAAATTTTAAATTGTAATTGGTGACAGATTCTGGCCAGGCCTTGAACTTGACATGTTGTTAAAGGTTGTAAAAGTTATGCTACAAACCTTGATGCTGTCATTATGCTGTCAAATTAAAAACAAATCAACTTGCACATGTGCATGTGGATAGGATGTTCTCTAATGCCTGTATGAAAGAGACTTTCCTCGCCATGGAACCTGTAATGGGTAGATGGAAATGATCTGATATGCACTTTAGTTGCTTTAGCTTTAGCGATTTGAGACCTTTGGTTTTAGCCAGTTCGCACAAGTTAATGTCTTCAAACATGACAGGATGGCTGTAGTCAATGCTAGTATACACTGTCTTTCGCAGCTCTTGCCACTCGCTTTCCTCATCTATCGCTTCCATGTCAGTGTTCTCTGATTCTGTGCTTTCTTTCTGTCTTTGTGCTGCTGAAAGTCTTGCAAAATAGCTTGTAATCTGCTTGGCTGTGCGCCACTCGCTGGGCTGGAACAACAGCTTCCCATCAGCTCCCCTAACGTGCTGCATCTCATGGGCCACTTGCACAGCATCAGCTTTCTGTCCAGACTTCGCCCCCTGATTGAAAATGTCAGTTAGGTAGGTCTTCATCTTGTCTGACATCCGTTGGCCGCCTTTCACAGTCCGGATTGCCCAGCCTTCATTGACAACTTGGGCGGATCCCCCGACGCCAACTCCGGATCCTTCTCCAAGTGACTGTGAGGCTAGGCCAGGGCCATGAGCTATTCCAGTCACTGCTTGAGCCCACTGCTTGCGTATTTTGTCGTATGTAGACTCTCGCTCCAGTTCTTTACAGTGTTCTCCAACATCCATGTGGTCTTCTAGCTTGTTCGCTGAGCTGAAGGCTGCCACACATCCTGGCTCAGGGCAGCAGAACAACGCTGACTTTGTCCCACCTGCTGATGTTGTTATGTGGCTCGTGTGTGACTGTGGGGGACCAAACGGTGCTGTGATTGTCAGGGTTGGAAGGTCATGTGTCTGTGGCACTGTTGCAAAGGTAACCACTTCTCCGACCCCAACGCCAAAGGCTTTCCAGACTCGTATGTCTTCATCAGTTTCAAACATGAAATTGTTCCATGATTTGACACCCTCCCATTTTTGTCTTGCTTGCTCTTTGTTCGCCTCATCTGTTTGCGCCACAGCAATTCTACAGCCCTTGACGCCTCCATGGGACTCCAGCGCTTCTTTCATGTGTTCAGCTGTTAAGACATCATGTTTTTCATTGACATACCTTCTTATGTGAGTCTTCATGGATGCTATCTTGCGGTCGCAAATGTCCTTGCCTGCCTGAGGGTCTGAGAAGTCGAAGCGCAGAACTGAGATGCCAGTTTTCTTACCGATCGCTGGCAGAGACAAGATCAGCGGAGCACAGTGATAACACCCTGCATTGTCCGATCTCAAAAACACATTTGTCAGCGAAGGATTCTCGGACTTGATGGTCTGAAGCACACTTTGCAGAATAGCACAGACAGCTGACCAGTCCTGTCGGCAGTTGTTGAAAATGTGGACAAAGCACTCGACGTCATACTTGCCTTCGTCTCCCTTCGTGATTACTGCCGACACATGCCAGCTCCTTCCACGCTTTCCAAAGAAGTCTGTCATCTGCTCCCTGTACTTCAATGGCAGGAACTTCATTGCCCAGTCCATAACTATCAGAGCCGACTTTGTATCTAGCTGCTGCAAAGCAGATTGTTTGGCAAGATCCTGGTTAACTGCTCGCAGTAAATGGGACTTCCAGCTGTAAATGGCGGAAGATGACTGCTCAAAGGTAAAACATAGTCGACTCTTGTGTTCCTCTGTGAGGAGGCCTTCTTCCTCAATCATCTTTTGCACTTCAAGAACACTACTGTCTATCTCACTACATCGTTCACATGCGATCTCATGGCTGTGGTTGCATCTCACTGACAATGTTTCCTTGCCCTTTTCACTCAGGGCAAATGCAATGCAGTGGTCACCACATCTGTCCTCCAGCTTTACATGCGTCTTGTAGTCCGTTTTGAAGTAGCGCTTCCTTCCT
>NC_049990.1:22829106-22830489 GCF_000003815.2 Branchiostoma floridae | reverse complement strand
CTTCCCCAGCATATGTTACTGTCTTGCCACGGAGGAAGCTGCATGGAGATTACTTTTGACTCACTGCTCGAGTCACGTGCAAATTCACATTTGACGTAGACGTAGTGGGTCATTCTTTTTAAAGACGATCCATTCTAGATCGGAAAGACGTCTAGGCTGAATATTTGGCCTAAGATCAGACAATATACAATAATTATGTTTTTATTATTATGAGGATGAATCTTATTATCAGAAAACTAGTACATACATCGTCGACAGCTGTATAAAGAATGTCCACTTAACAACGTGTCTTCCCAGGTGAGCACGTGGTGGACGTGAACTGGAGTGACCTGCCCATCGCACGGTCCCCGATCTACGGAGACGCGCGCGCGTCTCGGGATGCCCTGGTCAGCCACGAGAAGGTAGTGGTGCGGGGACGGGGCCTGCGCGAGGCTAAGGTGGGAGAGGAGGCGGAGTTCATCATCGATGGCTCCGAGGCCGGGCCAGGTGAGTTCGTCCAGGAACCTGATCATTTCGTAGCCCACCCTGTCCACGATTTGTCTAATATCATATAGAATATCCCGATCAGTTTTGATCTTAGGTATGATGTTCTATGGCCCAGGTGGAACATTATGGTTCTAGGGCTCTTTATGCAAATTAGGCAAATATTTCCCGACATTGAGACATTATGAGAATCTTATTCTATACTAAGTAGCCTTGAAATTTTCCGCTGCGATCGATGGAGCATATTCGAACAAAGAAACTTTGAATAGGACTAAAATACTTTGGCTATTAGGCTACTAACATTTGATTCTTGTTGTACCGCAAATGATGGATTTGATGGATATTGATCTATTAGGTGGTACTACTGCTCACCAAGGTACCAGAAAAACGACATATAAACGAATATTATATTGATGACGTGAAGTTCATTGCATTTTTGTACCCATTGCACACTTAGGTACCCCGGAAGTTATGATGAGCGGCCTGAAGAACGACATCGATGTCCGCATGGTGCCGATGACTGACCGGCCCAACAGTTACCGGTGCTACTACTACCCCAAAGTGCCGGGTAAGTTGGGAAATGCTTGTTTATGGTGTTTGCAAGTGACTTGACAACTAATATAATACTAGTACTGTCTAACACAGCGGCAGATACTATGTTGGGGGTACCGGATGGATGATGACTGTTCATTCCGAGCGCACAGGCTTTTACATGAATGTATGAAATCAAAATGAGGGGATTTGATGAGATTGAAACCTAGTATTTAAAAAATTAACTCAGATTATGCAGGTGCCAGCGCATAATCTTAGGCAGATTATGCGTTGGCACCCGCCTTTATTTTATAAAACCCATTGATTTGTATGTCATTGCTAATTTATATCTATCTATATCACTTACAG
>NC_049990.1:22819876-22828330 GCF_000003815.2 Branchiostoma floridae | reverse complement strand
CCAAACGTGCAGACATTGACCTGAAGGACAACATGAACGGCACCTTCGGGCTGACCATCCGTCCTCAGGAGGGGGGGCGGCATCTGCTGGAAATCAAGTACGGTGGAGAGCATATACAAGGTAACGTTCTTGTCCTTCTACAGTTAGATAAACATTGTAGATGCAGTACTTATAAAGTACCCCATTCTTACATCACAGTTTTGCATTTCTACTTTTTATCACCATGACCTGTACCTAGCTTGTAAGAGCATAAAATTTAATGTACAATACAGGTATTTCATTCGTTCATTGAAGGCCGGATACAACATGATTCAATTAGCCCCGATGATATCTGAAGACTTATTAAATCTTGAATATTCATCAAAATCTAAATGTGTGAATATTTGTCTGTTTTGTACTGTGTATGTTCTGTAAGTTACCCTTTTGCATTGTAAATGTTGGAGTGGACCTTCAAAATCATATCTCAAGTAAAATCAGTAAAGTAGTGTTAACGCCACGGTCTCCGTTCCTTCCCCTCTCTTCCATAGGAAGCCCGTTCGTCCTCCGTATCGCGGGTGCCACAGACCCCAGTAAGGTGCGTGTGTTCGGGCCGGGGCTGAAGAACGGGCTGCTGCACACCTTCAAGGGTAACTTCATCTGTGAGACACGCGGGGCTGGGGCAGGCCAGCTCAAGGTCAGGGTGCACGGGCCTAGGGGTAAGTGTCTTCATGGTTGCTATTTCTAAATCATTTTTTTAAAACAATTCAATTTGTACAACAGAATACAATTCTGAAATACATTTTCTGACATTTCGAGCGACATCCATCACTCTCCTTCAGCGCCACGAAATTTTTTATCTTGTTTTCGATTAAGAAATAAGTATTGTCATTGAGATATATTCTACCTCCGATAAAGTCCGGTACTTTTTCTATCTCTCAAAAGCCTTTGCAAAAAAAGGGACAAAGCTGTTCACACTTATAGAGAAAGTATTTGGACAAACAATCCCTTTGCTATGCGGCATTACTTGGTGTTGTACGGACTACGTATTGTACTCCCTCCTTGTAGGTTACTCCTCAAATGCCTCATTTTGTATTCTCCGACAGGTGCGTTCCGAGTGGAAATGCAGCCGTTGAGCAGCAAAGACAGGACCATCGCCGTCAAGTACAACCCGGTGGAGCCCGGCGATTACGACATCGACGTGAAATGGTCGGACGTGCACGTTCCCGGTAGCCCCTTCCGCGTGTCCATCTTCGAGACTCAGGACGAGCTGGACGAGTTCGAGGGGCGGCAGATCTCCCGCATCGGCGGCTCCACCAGCCGGCACTCCCGGCACTCCGGCCCCGAGTACAACAGCTACCAATGGCAGGAGGAGATATAACATGACGTAATAGGCTACGATTGGTTGGAGTATATGACGTCACCAATAGCAGCTACCAATGGTAGAAGAAGATGTGGTTATAGGCTGTGATTGGGTAGAAGTTGCGGCTACCAAATGAAATTTAAACTTGAGATAAAGGCTCAAATTTCTGATGTAGCCTATAACATCTACCAATTGAAGCAGATTTCGCCAATCGTGTTAAAGAAAAATGGATATCTCATTGCATTCCAGGTTAAACACATGACCTTGCTGATGTTTTCACAGCAAAATTAAGGTACATAATTTAGAAACGTTCGTTGTGTTTGTCCTAGAGGTAGATTTCATACCTATTACTATCATCAAACCTCAAAATTGTGATTTTCTACCTTCAAATTCCTGACGACTTTCATACGCTAGCAATAACATCGAGCCTTTGTATTTGCATGTTGCCATTGATAACATCTTTTATGGTGCTCTTTTTGGAAAACCGATTGCCATCATCAATCCATTGAACAGTGTTGGTGAAAACTTCAAAATTTGTAACATATCATATAGTGGGGTGTTTGCATAGCAGTAGCTACTTGTAAGAGCGAAGTAGAAGTAAAAAAATTACAAATTGCGGTTCGTTCCGTAAAGGTAATTGAGATGGTGATAGACGATTTAGCCGACCGCAAACTCTGAAAGAAATGCACTATTTTGGTAACTGGATTTGCTGAATCCTTCCAATATTTTCACACAATGTATGGAAAGTTAAAGAGACACTCCCGTGGTTAAAATGTCCAAGACAACATTCCAACAATATCAATTTGCTATTGCTGTGAACGTGATGTTGTCCAAATGAAACGTGCACCAAGGATAAAAATAGAAATGTACTTACGTTTTTCTTATACTGTAAATTGTAATAGCAAGCTTGTATCTGAAGCAAAGCCACTTTGATGCCTATGCACTTATTGCTATGTAGAAAATGCCGCTCTGTGCAGACTGAAATTATCACACACTTATATAACTAGAGCAAATAGTCTATAATAATACTGAATAGATAAAGCTAACTGACTGAACTATGCAGATTGTATTAGAGACAGAATTGACTGTCATTTTTAACAAAATTTGTATAACTGTTAGATGAAAGTTTTTTATCTGCCTTAACTGTATCACCGCCCATTTCGCTCGTTAGTTTAGACGATCTCGATTTTCTTGATAACTATAAAAGCCTCAATATATATATATATAGTTTGTTATTGACTGAAACGTAACTTATTGATATAAATGCATGATACGTTATTTTGATGTTATGTAAATCATCATGATTTTAATGTAACCTTACATAGCAATTGTCAATGACTTGCTTGTTTGGCACGATTTTGCATGTTTCCTCACATTGTGTTTTTAACGATGCATGTTTATTTGCTCCGAGTTCGGTTACGTATATCGAAGACGCATGGTTGACGAAAGGATGTCATGTATTCAGGTTTTAAGACTTTACTTGTGTTACAACACGACGCATATAACACCATTTTGTGTCTTGTGTGTATGTGTGGGTCTGAATACAATAAACTCGTGGTGAATGGTGTCTTAAACATTCAAAGTCGTCTTCATTGAAAGCAACCTACCATGTATGATTCTTTAATAGATGACATCAATCTCTAGTATAGAGGAGAATTATATTTCAGCCATACCATAGGTATGGTGAAATATATTGTATTCGTAATGTTTCTTTCTCTTGTCAAATCTTCAGAACACGGTATCTCCGTTGTTCCTCAACCGAATGACTTGAAATTTGGCACAAGGGTAAAGTGGGCCAATACCCTCGGACGTTTTTTTATTTTTCCCATATCTGTCTCTAACATGATTTTATTAAGGTTTTTGGGTCATCTTAAGACCAAAACTGTATATTTGGGCCCCCTGTACCCTGGTATTATAACCGAATGAGCTGAAATTTGGTGTAGATAGGCATTAGATAGTTGGTAAAATGATCCAAGTAAAAGTTTTGACATAAACTACTTTAAAATGATTAATTTTGGCACTTTTCTGATGGGAAATTTGTTTTCTTTTGGCCTCCTGACGTGACCTTCCGTGACCCCGCACGGAGCCCACACCTGTGCGCGAAGAGGGCGAAGGCTAATTAATATTCATAAGCGGGGCCTCACGATTCCGTATATACTGCAGTGTTCCCGCCAGAATTTTTTACAGCGTCGGCACACGGGGCCCGGGGTCCACCGAAGAACGCCGAAGGCCCCGGCCCGGCAGGGTCCAGGGGCAGAGCCCCGTTGGGGGAAACTCTTGCACTTTTGGCTATTCAGAAGGCTTATTGTATCAGTTTTTAGGGGCATTTCTGTGATGCGATGGTATATTTTCCCTGCGCTGTTAGCTCCGTACGTTTTTAGAAGGTTCCGTTTATCACAGAACTGCTGTTGTTTCAGAAATCTCACGGACTTATGCTTACAAACACGTAAATTGCTAACTTGCAACCAGCGCTTTACTATATACAGTAAATTTCAGCACTTTTCTGAGGGAAAATTGGTTTTCTTTCGGCCTTTTGCCGTGACGTCACCCCGCAGAGCCCCGCACGTGCAAGTTAAATGAATTTAACGAGCCAGCCAATCAGCGAAAAGGAAGACGAAGTCTAATTAATATTCAATAGCGGGGCCTTCCAACCCCGTGTATATAGAAACACGTGCATATCTTGACAACACAGCGGACGAATGTCACCTTACGCCCGGTTTTATATACATGTATATATTTATAAAATAGTTTTTTTGCGAGGATTTGGAGTTAACGACAAGGTCATTTGGGCGGTAGCAGAAGGTACGCGTTCCTTGAACGTCAGAGTACATGTCTTTGTCGATGAATTTGCCAACATTCCGCGTAGCAATATCAATCATTTTCGGCAGATTTGACTTTGGCAGGGTAAGTTGAGACAATCGAGAAAATGTTACTTGGCGGAAATCGCGGGAAAATTGGCCAGTTTAGATTTAATAAGTAAGTTTAACAATGGCGAGAATGATTATTTCCTCATCAATATTTATCGTTAGAATGTTTTGAACTGTAAATCTAAACAATTGTGTTACCTGTGCAATGTTTATATGAATAAACATACATTTTGCCAGCACGATGTTGCAGCAACATGATAACTTTATGTCTGTATTATGCCACTTTTATTGTTGAAGGCGCGTAAGCAAATGAACAAGCATGACAAAAGAAATGTTATGATACTATTTATTCGGTAACATTCACTTTTATTCACGATTCTAATTTGCAATGCCTGCAAACTCCGATCGGAATCACCCGGACCTTGTACGATATAAAATGCATTTAACGTGAAATTGGAATTTATGACGAATCCGACACGTTAGTTCAAGGAGCTTTTATCAGATAAAAGCTCCTTGGTTAGTTCAGATTCTTTTCTCAGTAGTCACGCTTCCTATTTTCGTAGTTTAAAAACTGTCGACAAAGGAAGCGTTAAAGAATGTTTTTCTCCTGGTGCAAACTGTAAACACACGTCACCCACCACTCGTCTCCGATGTGACGAAGCCATTCGCGCCATTTTTATTGGATTTTAGACGGACTCGACAGTCGAGCCGTCCACCGCGGCCTTGGCATCATTTCCTCGCGATCGGTGTCAGCCCTGACTGCACCGCTGCCCCTTGTCGTTGTCCCTCAACTTAGTTGTAGTAGAAGCAATAGTTTCCGCGTCGTCCACTTGTTGACAGGTCGACGCCTTAGCGAGATACTTGTGTATGTTATCCAGTCCCAAACATCGCAGTTTCTCGGTTTATTTTCGCAAAGTTTCGTGCCTCTTCTTGATTGACGTTATGTCACCGCCTTTGTTGGAGCCGCTGCTGGCTGTGATTGGTCGCAAGTTAATTCGATTTTTCGCATAAAGTGGCACGCCCTGTCTAATCGGTATATCTAAAGACTGCAGCCAAGGCTGTTGTCATGGTAACGACACGTATAACAACATTTCCCACATGCGAATCGGGTTGGGCACGTCTTGTAAAATTAGCGTAGCGGATCCGCTGCAAGTATAAACTTCGACCCCTATATGTTGTTTTTGGTACGTTTTTGTCGACACATCTTGGCTTCCGGGTATCGCTCCGAGGACGCAAACAGTGAAGCACCCCGGGCAGCTTGACCGATAATGTCATCGCTACGGGCTTTCGAAATTCATTAGGATATTGTGAGATTTTAAGTCCTACAATTTTCTTGCAAATCAGATATGTTACAGATGGTACATTTTTACTTCCTGTATACTGTATAGGTGTAGTTCCCGGGGAAAATTTTGTTTCGAAATACGGCGTCGTTGAAAATAGTCTCTTAACTATACGTTTCAATGGGGGCGAGAAACTGGGGTGTGCCCCTAAATGTTCCATTTTCGAGCAGGGGTTATTTGAGACAGTTAAATGTTGTATGGGAAAAGCTATGGCTGAAATATGCTGTATTTGCTCCTAAGCAAATGTCGGCCTTTCTAGTTTGTAATGTTTTCTCCTTTTTAGCAAAATCATGCGTAGTTACATTTGTGATGAAAAGGGGAAAGATTATTGAACGCCAAAAAAATACAAAAGCTCCTATCTTTTGTCCCAGAGATTTTGTATTACTCACATGGCTTGAAGGTTGGAACAGCCTCTACAGGATGCTTCGAGTTGATGGTAAACTTACCAACTGTGAAACCGGAGACCGTTTCGCCTTTATGGCAACTCCAACTAACCCTTCTGAACATATCCCAAGATTTGTGGAGCTTGGAGGGCGATGGAAAGCTAGAGTGTTCTACCGAGACCAACCCAAACCCCCTCCTCCGCAGGCCTCACATCGACCGCGACCAGTCCCTGAGGACAGCGTTCGTGACGCTCCCACCCCTGCCCCACACCTCAGTGGTGAGACCACCGTAAGGGAAGAGGGATCCAGCAAGGAAAAGCAGAGTCAAGTCAGCACAGCATATGTTCAGCTCACCCCTAGCTCACCTGAACAAGATGAACACTGTAACACGCTTGAGAAAAACCAGCAGAAAAAAGGAAAACAAAGCCAAATCACCGACTTCACTGCACCGAAACCACGAAGAAACAAGAAAAGAACTCAGACAACACACCGGCCCACCGAATCAACTGTGGCAACGAGAAGTGCTACAAAGAAGAACCCCCCGTCGTCGACTGCGGCTAGCAGCAAAAGCACTGATGATCGAGCCTTAAGACAACGCATCGACGACCTGATAGAGACAAGTCGCAACGCTACCGACGACCTGTCCGGTGAGAACTCTGGAGACGGAACTTGAACTGTTAGTCTCCTTCTGAGACTGTTGCTACTGTAAGTTACACTCACCACCATGACTTCAGCTATTAGTTTTCTTTCTCTAAACGCTCGTGGCTTGCGTGATAAACGCAAACGAGCTACCGTTTACCTCTGGCTAAGTCAACAAAAAGCAGACATTTTCCTCCTTCAGGAGACATATTTTACAGCTGACATTGAATGCGATCTTGAATTAGACTGGAACGGAGTACAATTTCATGACTTTGGTAGCACTCACAGTCGAGGAGTCTCAATACTTATCAGGAAAGGACTTGATGTTGATGTTGTTGATGTGTTAAAGGGTAACGATGGAAGAAAATTGATTGTTGTACTGAAAGATCACTGTATTCTTAATGTCTATGCTCCAAATGATCGCACTGAAAGAGGGAAATTCTTCAGCGATCTCTGTGACTGGGTTACTGACAATCAGGTCACTAACCTCATCGCAGGTGGAGACTTCAATGATTTAAATGATAATGTTCTAGACAGACAATCAAAACATGCAACGAAGACACCCACAGGTGGGAATTCCTTGAATAATTTAAAACAAAATCTTTTACTTGTTGACATCTGGCGGAAAAACCATCCCCAGAGCAAACAATTCACCTGGACAAGGAAGAATCCCTATCCAGTGTCCACCAGAATAGACTTTTGGCTTATTCAAAAATCTTTGGTTGACCACGTTTTACAGTGCACTATCAAACCATCCATCAAATCCGATCATAAAGCTATCTTTCTAAAAATACGATTAAACAAAGAAAAGCGCGGACCAGGACTATGGCGCTTAAATACCGCATATCTTTCCGATCAGGATTACATGGATGGCGTCAAAAATTCTATATTAGATGTTAATTTGGAATACAAGAACACGACTATTTCTAAACAGCTCCTATGGGAACTTATCAAAAAACGAATCAAGGAATTCTCAATTGGCTTCTGTAAACAGAAAGCCATTCAAATGAAAGAAAATCTTATCTACTTAGAAAAAAGATTATTGGAATTAGATCAGAAAATAGACGAAAACCTGGATGAGACAACTCTAAACGAATATACCACTGTAAAAACTGAGATTGAGAAAATCTACCAGTCAAAAGCCAGAGGTGCACAAATTAGAGCACGGGCAGAATGGACTGAGAGGGGAGAAAAATCTCTCTCTTATTTTCTCAACCTTGAAAAATGGCAAGCTGCAAACAATAATATTACAAAACTGAGTGATGGAGACACTGATGTAACAGACCAGGGGAAAATCTTACAGTTAGAAAAATCATTCTATGAACGTCTATATACCAGCGACTGTTCAGTCTCTGACAGGGAAATTGATATGTTCCTAGAGACTGTTGAGCTAGAATCCAGCCTTTCCGAACATAAAAAATTGATTCTTGAGAAACCTCTAGAAAAGGAGGAATATTTTGAGGCCTTGCAAGCTATGAAAACAAATAGATCCCCAGGAACGGACGGACTTCCCGCCGAATTCTATCTTACTTTCTGGAACAGTATTGGAGACTTTGTTTTTGATGCTCTCAAAGAATCTATGGAAAAGGGATGTATGTCTCCGTCTCAAAAAAGAGCAGTCCTTAAACTTATCTTTAAGAAGGGAGACAGAAAAGATCTCGCTAACTGGAGACCCATTAGTCTCCTCAATACTGATTATAAGTTGTTGGCAGCTGCTCTGGCGAAAAGACTCCAAGCAGCTCTACCCAACCTTATTTCACACGACCAAACAGCGTATTTGAAAAACAGATTTATCGGTCAGAATTCCGTGTCCGGTCGTAGGATAACTGCCTAGTGCGTTTGGCTGCATGCCGTCTTCCTCTTTTTTTGGGGGATTCATTTTTTTT
>NC_049990.1:22811245-22819776 GCF_000003815.2 Branchiostoma floridae | reverse complement strand
ATCAGGCACAGCTCTTTCTCATGCTGTGACGCACCTTGGTGCACTCAGAAAGTTACAAAAACTAGAAATAAATGTAAAAATGTCAGATGATGAGGCAAAGGCACTCGCCGTCAGTCTTCAACATTCAGAATGTCTTGAGGAGTTTAAGTTGTTTAACTGTGGAATAAACGACACAAGATGCACTGCCATAGCAGAGGCATTTGTAAACATGGGGTCACTGAAAACACTAAATCTATGTTTAAACCAAATATCTTTGTTTGGTGCAAAATCATTCGCTGCTCATGTTGGTCATCTGGTCTGCTTGGAAAACCTTGATCTGAGTCATAACAAGTTGTCAGATGATGGATGCATTGTGATAACAGAGGCTTTTCACAAGATGAGGTCAATTAAACGTTTGGGCCTAAGGAGGAACAACATTTCTGTATCTGGTGCAAAATCATTCGCTGTCCATGTTGGTAATCTGGTCTGTTTGGAAAACCTTGATCTGAGTTTTAACAAGTTGTCAGATGATGGATGCATTGTGATTACAGAGGCTTTTCACAAGATGAGGTCAATCAAACGTTTGCACCTAGATGATAACAACATGTCTGTATCTGGTGCAAAATCATTCGCTGCCTATGTTGGTCATCTGGTCTATTTGGAAGAACTTGATCTGAGTTCTAACAGGTTGTCAGATGATGGGGTCATTTTGATTGCAGAGGCTTTTCACAAGATGAGGTCAATCAAACGTTTGCGCTTATATGATAACAACATTTCTGTATCTGGTGCAAAATCATTTGGAGCCCATGTTTGTCATCTGGTCTGTTTGGAAGAACTTGATCTGAGTTATAACAAGTTGTCAGATGATGGGGTCATTTTGATTGCAGAGGCTTTTCACAATATGAAGTCAATCAAATATTTGCGCCTAGTTAGCAACAACATTTCTGTATCTGGTGCAAAATCATTTGCAGCCCATGTTGGTAATCTGTCCTGTTTGGAAAACCTAGATCTGAGTCGTAACAAGTTGTCAGATGATGCATGTATTGTGATTACAGAGGCTTTTCACAAGATGAGGTCAATCCAACGTTTGCACCTAGATGATAACAACATGTCTGTATCTGGTGCAAAATCATTCGCTGCCTATGTTGGTCATCTGGTCTATTTGGAAGACCTTGATCTGAGTTCTAACAAGTTGTCAGATGATGGGGTCATTTTGATTACAGAGGCTTTTCACAAGATGAAGTCAGTGAGACATCTCGATCTGTCTGACAATGATATCTCTGATAGAGGTGGTACAGTTCTGATGACAGAGATAAGTTTCCTCACAAACTTACATGAGATAGACTTGTCTGATAATAAGTTGACTGATGCTGTTGCTCAGCTTGTAGTTGATACGGTGAAGGGAATAGGACGGCTATGGTATGTTGATCTCAGTTACAATTGCTTCAGTGATGAGGGTGTTGAGATACTGAAACAATGTGATCACATTTGGTCCAATTGGCAACGTCCAGAACGGTACTTACACAGGCTGGATCCACTAGAGAGTAAGACACTGTTTCATAAGGGGACTGAGGGTCAGACAAGTAGTTTATCCAAGCCCTCTGTGCCATATGGAGTAGAGAGCAGATCTAAAGTGATCAAAGGTAAACATGAATTCCACACTGTAGATCCTGAAGGATCTATGCAAGAAGAGGCTGAGGTAGCTGAGACAAGTGAGAGCACTGATCGTTAAGTACAAAAGCAGCTGGAACGGTGAAGGATATAAGTTACAAGTATGAGTAACATTGTTGACTGTGCAAATACTTTCTGAATGTATGCCCTCTTGTTTGTATGATGTACATCCTTTTGTAGGTAACTATGTATTGCATCTGCATGTATATGCAGCTCATTTTGTGATATTTTTATTAGACAAATTTGTAAATTATACATACATATTATGTCAATAGTAAAACCATGTTTATAAAAACTGCCTTGTAGATATTGGAATTCAAATCTCTGATCAAGTATATTTTCAATGGATTATCTAGTTTTCCTTTAGAAGATTGATGTGTTTAGGACTTTGCTTTAGAACAACAATGTCAAATGGAAGTTTCTTGAACATATAATGAAAGATAAGGCAACACGCATTAAAAATGTTTTGCTGTACTAGTGACGATATACCCCTCAGTGCTATGTGTACATCTATAGAGAGGATATAATATTTTGTTTTACTTACATTGTATATAGATCTTCCTCAAAGTAGAAAATTGGCATACAAAATCATTTACATGACCATTTATTGCTCACAATACCAAACGTGATGACACAGTAAAAGTTTCCTTGATCCAAATTTTTATGACCTCTTTAATGACAAAAAAAACACTAATGTGTATCGATTTCTTGATTCTTTTCTTTTACTTGTTCATCCTTTTACTTTACATACATATTATGTACCTCAGGTACTTAACAAACCTTAATGTTTCAACACCTTACAGATATCAAATTGGACGATATGATTGGGCAAGCCTACATGTAGCAGTTTAATTCACACTTCTGTGTCAAACATGCCTTTTTAATTGTACTACAAATGGACCACAATACAACAGATAATATCTGAGCGCCACCAATGCCCTAGTTTTAGAGTGCACTTTTTGTCTCGCTTGTTCCGAAGTTGATAGTTAGGGATGCAGTTTTCTGCTCTTCAACAACAATTTCATGCTACTCAAGCTTTGCGTGCATTGATAATTTTGACAAAGTCTGGCTTCAGGGAGG
Source organism: Branchiostoma floridae (assembly GCF_000003815.2). Lineage (NCBI taxonomy): Eukaryota > Metazoa > Chordata > Leptocardii > Amphioxiformes > Branchiostomatidae > Branchiostoma > Branchiostoma floridae. Next base: position 22,817,046 of record NC_049990.1, on the reverse strand, counting down.
CTCCGCCCACGAGGAAGCCATCATTGTCACCCTGGGTGGCGAGTTCTTTGCAGTTACTGGCTGACACCGAACCTAGGAGAGAATAAAACCGCATTATAGCAACTGCCCTGTATTTGAGTTTGAAACTTCTTTCTATCTAAAAGTCTCAGGGTATTTCAATTAGTAACTCTCTAGAACAATGGAAGAGTAAAACATGTTGTCGCAAAGTACTGTAGAGGCATCATTTCTCATACAGCTTTAAAGAACACTTGCAGCCAGACGTGCAATGGTTGGGTGTCACAGGTCTGTCAGTGTAATATTCGTCTTTTCCATACCCCCCAAATCTCAGCTCTTTTAAAACCTAAAATAACGTCTCCACAGAAGATATCACCTGAGCGTGTCGATCAGTGGCAAATGCAAGGCACCGATTTCCACCGGAAACATAGAATCGTCCGGAAAACAATGTAAGGGCGCTAGTACCTTTCGTAGATATAGAAAGAGTCAGACCGGCCCCAAATCGTTAAAAAACTCTGAACCGAGACCTAAACAACATTTGACCGCTCGAGGTGTTATCGGAACCTCTGCAAAGCCTCGTTTTGATGCGAGGCTTTCACCTGTTCTCAGGTAAAGGTAAAGTCAGACTATGTCTGCCGCCATGTAAATTCCCTCCAAGTCAAGAAATATCAAGGTAAAAACATGTATCCTATTTGGATCTTTGTTCTTTATACTGTCATCAGATACTGGCTATAACATGTTACATATGTAATTCTGCTCGATTTTCTAGATTTAAGTGTGACGAGGGCAATGCGGAAGTAAAATAAAGGTGACTCTCTGAACGGCAAGCAACGATTTTTTTCTCCAATCATCGACGACTAGCATGATCATGTACAAACTTAATTAGGGTGGTAACGATTAGTGAACAATGGAAGAGTAAACTGAAGAAGAATAGCAACGAAATGATCCTTAATGTTCCTTTGTCCCACAGGATGCGTGAAGATAACGAAACATAAAGACGTCTTCTTTTGAAATATGTGTGATATCAACATGTATATCACTGAGTAAAGCCTTTGCATCGTCAGCAAGAGCTAAAAACTAAGTGTTCATGAATTGTGGGCAGTCATGGAGGAAAAACATAAAGTTCTGCTCCGCGCCAAACGCCTGGAGATTACAAGTGATCTGCAGTTCAGGGAGATTCGGCGACGCCTTTTGGACAGCGGAATCCTCAATGGCGAGAACCTTGATGAGATTGAGAATCAGCAAACTCGTGAAGACCAAGCTAAAGCCTTGTTAGACATTCTTCCTACCAGAGGACCGAATGCATTTGGTGTGTTTCGAGATGCTCTGAAGCACCATTATCCGCATTTAGCTCGGATATTGAACGATGAAGGCCAACAGGGACCACCTGAAGGTATGTACAACAGTATCTAGGACGTTATTATGTTCAGGTTGGACTTATTATATTTTACATTTCGATAAACAACGAATAGATGTTCTCATCTGCATCATTGTATATGATAAACTGACACGTCCCGCTCTCACTTAGGCCTGGCTCGCTTGATTCGATCTTCGGTAATTTAAAAGTAAACATTTTTGACGCCATTAGTCCATTGATCATGAGAGTTCAATCAGCAAGCCCCTCTTTCTCTCAAATTTTGGTGTTTGTTAGGAGTTCATGAATGAGATTGAAGATGAACGCCACTTTCTTATGGATTTGTTAACGATATAACGATAAACGCACAGAGCTAGCTTATTTCCGCTTGCTCTAAGCACGGCGGTCGGTTGCTATGGTATTCTTTCCCGTTGCTATGCGCGTTCGATAATATATCGGGTTACTGGAGGCCTACTTTTGGCTACCCGTAAAATATTTGAAAATAAACAAAATGTTTTGACAAGGAAAATGTTTTCGAAATAAGATTAAATTAGCAATTTTACATACATTGAATGTTGTCGTTTGAATTTAGATAGCTGTTTTGTTTCGATGTTACTCAAAAAGACGATCATTTTCTGTTTTCAGGAAGGCCTTTAATTTGACCAAACTCTTGATAAGATAGGCCGCATGTGTCATCGAAAATTCTCGTTTTTTATATTTTTCGTCATCTATAAGGAAAATAAAACTTTCTGTTTTGGGGATTTTTTAATTTTTGATTCTAAGCAAAGTTACAGTCGAAAATATGCGTAAAAATGGCATTTTTCGCACTTAATTACCGATAATTCAAAATCGAAGGCGTTTTCTAAAAATCCCAAAAACAGAAATCTCGGGAAAATCATGGCGGTCATTTTGAGCCGTCAACGAGTTAATTTGGGCTCTTCTTGGTCGCGATCTTAAACGAAGTTTGCACGCATGTCATTCCGCACGGATAGCGGGAGGGTGTAATTGATACCGGTGTAAACAACACTTACAGTATTCAAGGTCACCAACACAAACGTCAGTAGCTTCGTTAAATATCACAGGTCCCAAACAAAGTGATAGCATGGATGTACTGTCCCGATTGTTTATATTAGTGAAAAACTATCTTTTTTGGCTGATTCAAGGTAGTTTGGCAAAAAAGGCCAGAGAGCAGTGTTTACCGGCAACGACCGCAGATGACCCCAAATAGAACACGGGTTCGGTTCGAATTACGTCAGATGGAATATCGTGGAACAAGGTTCCAATTCGGCTAGACATGGGAGGTTTTGAGCCCGTATTTGACCACCGTGAAGGAATTTCCGCTCGACAGATGAATTCAACTACAAAATTGTGTCAATAAAGACTTCATTATCATCATACTTCCATCCTCTTTACAGCGCCCCGTGTATTCGTCATCCACGCAGGAGAAGACAAAGAATCAGTTGTCCGCCCTTTGGTCGCCACGCTACAACAACAGGGGTTGGCGGAGAAGGACATATTTTTCGATGACGTTTCCATCAGACCAGGCGAAGTCATTCGAGACAGAATAATTTCGACCTTATCGAGTCAAAGTTTAGAACTTGCTGTCGTTGTTGTCAGTACATCATTCCTGAACAAACCCTACTGGCCTAAACTGGAGTACGAAACATGTCTGAAAAACAACAAACGGATATTCCCAATTTGGGTAGATGCTAACGAGGACAACTTCAAGGCGTTTAGTGAGTTAGTCGGGAAATACTCTCCCACACTGAAACAGATGAGTGCAAGGCGTGTACAGAGAGATGATGTTACTGACGAGCTGACAAACATCGCTGCAGAAGTCGTTCAGCGACTTTCTACATTAAGAAGTGGCACGCCCCAGCCTGCAGGTTTGTAATGGCGTTGAATCGTTGTTAGATTGAATTATATGCACAATATCAAGATAGAATGAATCAGTGATTCTGAAAAAAATTCCGTTGTGGATCGACAGTAGTAGAGTAGCGAAATCCATGGGCTAACTAATCATAGAAAATTATTTGGAAAAGATCATGTGAGTTTTGCTGTTTTTCGAGACCAACATTAGAAACGCTATTTTCAACGCTAGTATTGATTTTTTTTTACAGCTATCCAAACCCTTTTGTACTTGACACCTTCTCCATCCTCGAGCGATGCTGGATCGTCAGATGAAGAAACCAGTAGCAAAGGCCAAGACACGCATGCAACAGGCGGGAGTGACGAACAGCAGACAGAAGATAAACTCAAGGATGAAAAGGCAAAGCAGTTAGAGCTGATAAGACAAGTAGGAGAACATCATATAGCACTATTGAAGAAGGCAGAAGGTCTTCTGTCAAGAGAGAAGATCGAACGAAAGGCAGAGGAAATGTTAGATCAGCTTTATCAATCAAGTTTGCAGATCCTTAAGGTCAAAATGGGATGCGCCATCATCCACATAGTCCCCCAAAGTCTACATGCTTTGAAGAGATTTTGGGGTGACTATAAGACTGGGAAGCTGAGAAGCGGTTTCTCCGACTGTCTTGTCACCGATGAGATGCGAACACTTGGCGGTGAAGACTTCGCAGTGAGCGTCATCATGCTGGAAGAGCAGTACCGGCAGTGGACAGAATATTTCAAAGCAGGAGGTAAGCACGTACTTGAAAGTTACCTGAGTACAGAAAATATGTTAACTACTTCCTCCGTGAAAATGTTCATTAATCTTTTTCTTGAACAAAAGAGGTGGATGGGTGCAAAACGTTGTCAAATCAATTATGTCTAAAGGTATACCATTTTGATGAAACTTACAGACATGACAGAGACCGTCCAGGAGTTCCAGAGTCTCACCATGACACCTGCATCTTCGTGGACGTCCACTGCCGTGAGCGCTACCACGTGGGAAAGCTATGCAGAAGAGTATCTAGCTGCCGACCCTGAACAGGTCAAACTACTGTTAGACAGTGCATGGAGAGATCCTGTAGTAGAGCTTGTTGTACTGATCCCTTTCTTCTGGCCACATATCATCACCTATTGGTTAGAGAGAAACCAAACATTCCCCCGAACCCTCACAGAGCTCTTGCAGTATTCTCTTTGCAAACATTTTGCAGGACAAACTTGTATTGTTTCAGAACGACAATGTGCTTCTTTTTCTGAAACAATAGCTGAATCCCTGATATCGTTAGGATCAAAAGGGCTGGGAAGCATTGTGGAAAGGAACTGCAGAGAGATAGATCTTAGTGCAGATGACAGAAATAGTCTTGACCGTGAAGTCTTTGGCCTGCTCAAACTGACTGAAACTAAAGGGTACACCTTTGTTAACACGTTCCTACATGACTACTGTGTAGCACTGCACATAAAGAATGCTGTAGACAGAATGACAGCCACGGCTGTACTTCAGCAACTGGTACAGAATGCAGGCAGGATGCCACTTGTTTGTTTCTTCGTGAGTGGGCTTTTCAGTGACAGGGCTGGTGACTTTCTGTCAGCTTTGGTAAATGATGGCGAGTTTAGTAGCCCATTTGAGAAGGTAGAGACTTGCTTGATAGCACTGGCAGAGACAAATCTTGTGCATAGTTTGTATCCGTGTATTGAATCTGTCTTTGGCGGAAACGTTTTAGATGTTTCTTCAGAGAGTGTCCTCTCTTTGTTGTTCTCCTCAGCAGCTATCAGATTTATCAACCAGTCTCATGTGGTTCAGTCTGTTCGCCTTTGTGATCGAAGCAAACTGAAGGAACAGGAGTCAAAGATTTTGAGCAAATTGGAAGCTAATCCAGATGAAAAGTATGTTTGGTTGTCCAGTGATGTATGGTCTGATGTCTCTGACAGAAAGTTCATTCTGTTACTCCTGCAGTGTATTCCTCTGTTATCTGCAGTGAAGAAAGCAGGAAGTCAAAGTGAAGAACCGATTATGTCTAAAATCCCTCTACAAAGACTTATCATTGAAATGTTTTTACAGGGCACAATCAACGATAATCAGCTGTTTCAGCTGATACAAGCTATGAAGCATATGGTTTCTCTCACGGATCTGGACCTGAGGAGGTGTAACCATGTTCATGATGATGTTGTCCACCACATTTCTCCAAGTACAAAATACTGCAGTACATCCAAACTTACAACTAGTCCAGTAATGATGCTAATGTCAAGCCTGCCCCGTCTTGCCCGATTACAAGATCTAGAATTTGATGATTGTACTTTTCTATCAGCTACTGAAGTCAGTATCATGTGTGACAGCATTAAGGGCTCATGGTCGTTGGTCAAGCTCCGTATAACTGTGCTGCCGGCTGATTGGAATGATATGATGGGTGCTGCAATAGGAAAGCTCTTCCTCAGGCTACCTAATCTAAAGGACCTTGTGATTAGTAATGGTTTTCGTGAATCAGGCACAGCTCTTTCTCATGCTGTGACGCACCTTGGTGCACTCAGAAAGTTACAAAAACTAGAAATAAATGTAAAAATGTCAGAGAGA
>NC_049990.1:22809972-22811145 GCF_000003815.2 Branchiostoma floridae | reverse complement strand
GTTCCGGCCTGGCACACTTGGTATCCTTGGAAAGGTCTCTTAGTAAGGAATAGAAAGGTGAAAACCGCAAAATCCTCGGGTACTTCCTTCTCAAGATATTCTCGAGCATATGGGCCCTGTTCAGGCTCAACCGCTAGCTCCTTTATTGAGACTCCGCCTGTCACGGCACCGGGTAGGGTGATGACTCAATGTCGCGATTGTAGCTCACGCTTTAAGTTCCGGTCTGGCACACTTGGTATCCTTGGAAAGGTCCCTTAGTAAGGAATAGGAAGGTGAAAACCGAAAAAATCCTCAGATACTTCCTTCTCGAGATATTCTCGAGCATATGGGCCCTGTTTAGGCTCAACCGCTAGCTCCTTTATTGAGACTCCGCCTGTCACGGCACCGGGTAGGGTGATGACTCAATGTCGCGATTGAAGCTCAAGCTTTAAGTTCCGGCCTGGCACACTTGGTATCCTTGGAAAGGTCCCTTAGTAAGGAATAGAAAGGTGAAATACGCAAAATCCTCAGATACTTCCTTCCCGAGATATTCTCGAGCATATGGGCCCTGTTTAGGCTCAACCGCTAGCTCCTTTATTGAGACCCCGCCTGTGACGGCACCGGGTAGGGTGATGACTTAATGTCGCGATTGTAGCTCAGGCTTTAAGTTCTGGTCTGGCACACTTGGTATCCTTGGAAAGGTCCCTTAGTAAGGAATAGGAAGGTGAAAACCGAAAAAATCCTCAGATACTTCCTTCTCGAGATATTCTCGAGCATATGGGCCCTGTTTAGCCTCAACCGCTAGCTCCTTTATTGAGACTCCGGCTGTCACGGCACCGGGTAGGGTGATGACTCAATGTCGCGATTGAAGCTCAGGCTTTAAGTTCCGGCCTGGCACACTTGGTATCCTTGGAAAGGTCCTTTAGTAAGAAATAGAAAGGTGAAAACCGCAAAATCCTCGGATACTTTCTTCTCGAGATATTCTCGAGCATATGGGCCCTGTTTAGGCTCAACCGCTAGCTCCTTTATTGAGACCCTGCCTGTCTTGGCACCGGGTAGGGTGATGACTTAATGTCGCGATTGTGACTCAGGCTTTAAGTTCCGGCCTGGCACACCTGGTATCCTTGGAAAGGTCCCTTAGTAAGGAATAGAAAGTTGACAATCGCAAAATCCTCGGATACTTCCTTCTCGAGA
>NC_049990.1:22805895-22809787 GCF_000003815.2 Branchiostoma floridae | reverse complement strand
GAAAAAATCCTCAGATACTTCCTTCTCGAGATATTCTAGAGCATATGGGCCCTGTTTAGGCGCAACCGTAAGCTCCTTTATTCAGACCCCGCCTGTCACGGCACCGGGTAGGGTGATGACTCAATGTCGCGATTGTGGCTCAGGCTTTAAGTTCCGGCCGGGCACACTTGGTATCCTTGGAAAGGTCTCTTAGTAAGGAATAGAAAGGTGAAAACCGCAAAATCCTCGGGTACTTCCTTCTCAAGATATTCTCGAGCATATGGGCCCTGTTCAGGCTCAACCGCTAGCTCCTTTATTGAGACTCCGCCTGTCACGGCACCGGGTAGGGTGATGACTCAATGTCGCGATTGTAGCTCAGGCTTTAAGTTCCGGTCTGGCACACTTGGTATCCTTGGAAAGGTCCCTTAGTAAGGAATAGGAAGGTGAAAACCGAAAAAATCCTCAGATACTTCCTTCTCGAGATATTCTCGAGCATATGGGCCCTGTTTAGCCTCAACCGCTAGCTCCTTTATTGAGACTCCGGCTGTCACGGCACCGGGTAGGGTGATGACTCAATGTCGCGATTGAACCTCAGGCTTTAAGTTCCGGCCTGGCACACTTCGTATCCTTGGAAAGGTCTCTTAGTAAGGAATAGAAAGATGAAAACCGAAAAAATCCTCAGATACTTCCTTCTCGAGATATTCTCGAGCATATGGGCCCTGTTTAGGCGCAACCGCTAGCTCCTTTATTGAGACTCCGCCTGTCACGGCACCGGGTAGGGTGATGACTCAATGTCGCGATTGTAGCTCAGGCTTCAAGTTCCGGCCTGGCACACTTGGTATCCTTGGAAAGGTCCCTTAGTAAGGAATAGAAAGGGAAAACCGCAAAATCCTCGGATACTTCCTTCTCGAGCATATGGGACCTGTTTAGGCGCAACCGCCAGCTCCTTTATTGAGACCCCGCCTGTCACGGCACCGGGTAGGGTGATGACTCAATGTCGCGATTGTGGCTCAGGCTTTAAGTTCCGGCCTAGCACACTTGGTATCCTTGGACAGGTCCCTTAGTAAGGAATAGAAAGGTGAAAACCGCAAAATCCTCAGATACTTCCTTCTCGAGATATTCTCGAGCATATGGGCCCTGTTTAGGCGCAACCACTAGCTCCTTTATTGAGACCCCGCCTGTCTTGGCACCGGATAGGGTGATGACTTAATGTCGCGATTGTAGCTCAGGCTTTAAGGTCCGGCCTGGCACACTTGGTATCCTTGGAAAGGTCCCTTAGTAAGGAATAGAAAGGTGAAAACCTCAAAATCTTCGGATACTACCTTCTATAGATATTCTCGAGGATATGGGACCTGTTTAGGCGCAACCGCTAGCTCCTTTATTGAGACCCCGCCTGTCACGGCACCGGGTAGGGTGATGACTCAATGTCGCGATTGTAACTCAGGCTTTAAGTTCCGGCCTGGCACACTTGGTATCCTTGGAAAGGTCCCTTAGTAAGGAATAGAAAGTTGATAACCGCAAAATCCTCAGATACTTCCTTCTCGAGCATATGGGCCCTGTTTAGGCGCAACCGCTAGCTCCTTTATTGAGACCCCGCCTGTCACGGCACCGGGTAGGGCGATGACTCGATGTCGCGATTGTGGCTCAGGCTTTAAGTTCCGGCCGGGCACACTTGGTATCCTTGGAAAGGTCTCTTAGTAAGGAATAGAAAGGTGAAAACCGCAAAATCCTCGGGTACTTCCTTCTCAAGATATTCTCCAGCATATGGGCCCTGTTCAGGCTCAACCGCTAGCTCCTTTATTGAGACTCCGCCTGTCACGGCACCGGGTAGGGTGATGACTCAATGTCGCGATTGTAGCTCAGGCTTTAAGTTCCGGTCTGGCACACTTGGTATCCTTGGAAAGGTCCCTTAGTAAGGAATAGGAAGGTGAAAACCGAAAAAATCCTCAGATACTTCCTTCTCGAGATATTCTCGAGCATATGGGCCCTGTTTAGCCTCAACCGCTAGCTCCTTTATTGAGACTCCGGCTGTCACGGCACCGGGTAGGGTGATGACTCAATGTCGCGATTGAACCTCAGGCTTTAAGTTCCGGCCTGGCACACTTCGTATCCTTGGAAAGGTCTCTTAGTAAGGAATAGAAAGATGAAAACCGTAAAAATCCTCAGATACTTCCTTCTCGAGATATTCTCGAGCATATGGGCCCTGTTTAGGCGCAACCGCTAGCTCCTTTATTGAGACTCCGCCTGTCACGGCACCGGGTAGGGTGATGACTCAATGTCGCGATTGTAGCTCAGGCTTTAAGGTCCGGCCTGGCACACTTCGTATCCTTGGAAAGGTCTCTTAGTAAGGAATAGAAAGATGAAAACCCAAAAAAATCCTCAGATACTTCCTTCTCGAGATATTCTCGAGCATATGGGCCCTGTTTAGGCGCAACCGCTAGCTCCTTTATTGAGACTCCGCCTGTCACGGCACCGGGTAGGGTGATGACTCAATGTCGCGATTGTAGCTCAAGCTTTAAGTTCCGGCCTGGCACACTTGGTATCCTTGGAAAGGTCCTTTAGTAAGAAATAGAAAGGTGAAAACCGCAAAATCCTCGGATACTTTCTTCTCGAGATATTCTCGAGCATATGGGCCCTGTTTAGGCTCAACCGCTAGCTCCTTTATTGAGACCCTGCCTGTCTTGGCACCGGGTAGGATGATGACTTAATGTCGCGATTGTGAGTCAGGCTTTAAGTTCCGGCCTGGCACACTTGGTATCCTTGGAAAGGTCTCTTAGTAAGGAATAGAAAGGTGAAAACCGCAAAATCCTCGGGTACTTCCTTCTCAAGATATTCTCGAGCATATGGGCCCTGTTCAGGCTCAACCGCTAGCTCCTTTATTGAGACTCCGCCTGTCACGGCACCGGGTAGGGTGATGACTCAATGTCGCGATTGTAGCTCACGCTTTAAGTTCCGGTCTGGCACACTTGGTATCCTTGGAAAGGTCCCTTAGTAAGGAATAGGAAGGTGAAAACCGAAAAAATCCTCAGATACTTCCTTCTCGAGATATTCTCGAGCATATGGGCCCTGTTTAGGCTCAACCGCTAGCTCCTTTATTGAGACTCCGCCTGTCACGGCACCGGGTAGGGTGATGACTCAATGTCGCGATTGAAGCTCAAGCTTTAAGTTCCGGCCTGGCACACTTGGTATCCTTGGAAAGGTCCCTTAGTAAGGAATAGAAAGGTGAAATACGCAAAATCCTCAGATACTTCCTTCCCGAGATATTCTCGAGCATATGGGCCCTGTTTAGGCTCAACCGCTAGCTCCTTTATTGAGACCCCGCCTGTGACGGCACCGGGTAGGGTGATGACTTAATGTCGCGATTGTAGCTCAGGCTTTAAGTTCCGGTCTGGCACACTTGGTATCCTTGGAAAGGTCCCTTAGTAAGGAATAGGAAGGTGAAAACCGAAAAAATCCTCAGATACTTCCTTCTCGAGATATTCTCGAGCATATGGGCCCTGTTTAGCCTCAACCGCTAGCTCCTTTATTGAGACTCCGGCTGTCACGGCACCGGGTAGGGTGATGACTCAATGTCGCGATTGAAGCTCAGGCTTTAAGTTCCGGCCTGGCACACTTCGTATCCTTGGAAAGGTCTCTTAGTAAGGAATAGAAAGATGAAAACCCAAAAAATCCTCAGATACTTCCTTCTCGAGATATTCTCGAGCATATGGGCCCTGTTTAGGCGCAACCGCTAGCTCCTTTATTGAGACTCCGCCTGTCACGGCACCGGGTAGGGTGATGACTCAATGTCGCGATTGTAGCTCAAGCTTTAAGTTCCGGCCTGGCACACTTGGTATCCTTGGAAAGGTCCTTTAGTAAGAAATAGAAAGGTGAAACCGCAAATCCTCGATACTTCTTCTCGAGATATTGGTCG
>NC_049990.1:22804780-22805469 GCF_000003815.2 Branchiostoma floridae | reverse complement strand
TCTCCAGCATATGGACCCTGTTTAGGCTCAACCGCTAGCTCCTTTATTGAGACCCCGCCTGTCTTGGCACCGGGTAGGGTGATGACTTAATGTCGCGATTGTAGCTCAGGCTTTAAGTTCCAGCCTGGCACACTTGGTATCCTTGGACAGGTCCTTTAGTAAGGAATAGAAAGGTGAAAACCGCAACATCCTCGGATACTTTCTTCTCGAGATATTCTCGAGCATATGGGCCCTGTTTAGGCGCAACCACTAGCTCCTTTATTGAGACCTCGCCTGTCTTGGCACCGGGTAGGGTGATGACTTAATGTCGCGATTGTAGCTCAGGCTTTAAGTTCCGGCCTGGCACACTTGGTATCCTTGGAAAGGTCCCTTAGTAAGAAATAGAAAGGTGAAAACCTCAAAATCTTCGGATACTACCTTCTATAGATATTCTCGAGGATATGGGCCCTGTTTAGGCGCAAGCACTAGCTCCTTTATTCAGACCCCGCCTGTCACGGCACCGGGTAGGGTGATGACTCAATGTCGCGATTGTAGCTCAGGCTTTAAGTTCCGGCCTGGCACACTTGGTATCCTTGGAAAGGTCCCTTAGTAAGGAATAGAAAGGTGAAAACTACAAAATCCTTGGATACTTCCTTCTCGAGCATATGGGACCTGTTGCCCTGCTGGTACAGCCGAAGTCTTCTCAAAAG
>NC_049990.1:22800188-22802696 GCF_000003815.2 Branchiostoma floridae | reverse complement strand
GGGATTCCTCGGGGAAAGGTTTTCTTTTTTTAGGGGAATTGAAAGGGGGGAAACCGGACAAAATCTTCCGGAATCTTTCTTTCTCGGAAATATTTTCGAGGAATATTGGGCCCCCTTTTTAGGCGCCAACCCCTAGCTCTTTTTTTTAAGACCCTCCCTTTCACGGCCCCGGGTAGGGGGATGACTCAATGTCGCGATTTAAGCTCAGGCTTTAAGTTCCGGCCTGGCACACTTGGTATCCTTGGAAAGGTTCTTTTGTAAGGAATAGAAAGGTGAAAACCGCAAAATCCTCGGATACTTCCTTCTCGAGATATTCTAGAGCATATGGGCCCTGTTTAGGGTCAACACGCTAGCTCCTTTATTTAGACCCCGCCTGTCACGGCACCGGGTAGGGTGATGACTCAATGTCGCGATTGTAGCTCAGGCTTTTAGGTCCGGCCTGGCACACTTTGTATCCTTGGAAAGGTCTCTTAGTAAGGGATAGAAAGATGGAAACCCAAAAAAATCCTCAGATACTTCCTTCTCGAGATATTCTCGAGCATATGGGCCCTGTTTAGGCGCAACCGCTAGCTCCTTTATTGAGACTCCGCCTGTCACGGCACCGGGTAGGGTGATGACTCAATGTCGCGATTGTAGCTCAGGCTTTAAGTTCCGGCCTGGCACACTTGGTATCCTTGGAAAGGTCCCTTAGTAAGGAATAGAAAGGTGAAAACCGCAAAATCCTCGGATACTACCTTCTCGAGATATTCTCGAGCATATGGGCCCTGTTTAGGCTCAACCGCTAGCTCCTTTATTGAGACCCTGCCTGTCTTGGCACCGGGTAGGATGATGACTTAATGTCGCGATTGTGAGTCAGGCTTTAAGTTCCGGCCTGGCACACTTGGTATCCTTGGAAAGGTCTCTTAGTAAGGAATAGAAAGGTGAAAACCGCAAAATCCTCGGGTACTTCCTTCTCAAGATATTCTCGAGCATATGGGCCCTGTTCAGGCTCAACCGCTAGCTCCTTTATTGAGACTCCGCCTGTCACGGCACCGGGTAGGGTGATGACTCAATGTCGCGATTGTAGCTCACGCTTTAAGTTCCGGTCTGGCACACTTGGTATCCTTGGAAAGGTCCCTTAGTAAGGAATAGGAAGGTGAAAACCGAAAAAATCCTCAGATACTTCCTTCTCGAGATATTCTCGAGCATATGGGCCCTGTTTAGGCTCAACCGCTAGCTCCTTTATTGAGACTCCGCCTGTCACGGCACCGGGTAGGGTGATGACTCAATGTCGCGATTGAAGCTCAAGCTTTAAGTTCCGGCCTGGCACACTTGGTATCCTTGGAAAGGTCCCTTAGTAAGGAATAGAAAGGTGAAAACCGCAAAATCCTCGGATACTTTCTTCTCGAGATATTCTCGAGCATATGGGCCCTGTTTAGGCTCAACCGCTAGCTCCTTTATTGAGACCCTGCCTGTCTTGGCACCGGGTAGGGTGATGACTTAATGTCGCGATTGTGAGTCAGGCTTTAAGTTCCGGCCTGGCACACTTGGTATCCTTGGAAAGGTCCCTTAGTAAGGAATAGAAAGGTGAAAACCGCAACATCCTCGGATACTTCCTTCTCGAGATATTCTTGAGCATATGGGCCCTGTTTATGCGCAACCGCTAGCTCATTGAACTCCGCCTGTCACGGCACCAGGTAGGGTGATGACTTAATGTCGCGATTGTGACTCAGGCTTTAAGTTCCGGCCTGGCACACCTGGTACCGGTATCCTTGGAAAGGTCCCTTAGTAAGGAATAGAAAGTTGAAAATCGCAAAATCCTCAAATACTTCCTTCTCGAGATATTCTCGAGCATATGGGCCCTGTTTAGGCGCAACCACTAGCTCCTTTATTGAGACCCCGCCTGTCACGGCACCGGGTAGGGTGATGACTTAATGTCGCGATTGTAGCTCAGGCTTTAAGTTCCGGCCTGGCACACTTGGTATCCTTGGACAGGTCCTTTAGTAAGGAATAGAAAGGTGAAAACCGCAACATCCTCGGATACTTTCTTCTCGAGATATTCTCGAGCATATGGGCCCTGTTTAGGCGCAACCACTAGCTCCTTTATTGAGACCCCGCCTGTCTTGGCACCGGGTAGGGTGATGACTTAATGTCGCGATTGTAGCTCAGGCTTTAAGTTTCGGCCTGGCACACTTCGTATCCTTGGAAAGGTCCCTTAGTAAGGAATAGAAAGTTGAAAATTGCAAAATCCTCAAATACTTCCTTCTCGAGATATTCTCGAGCATATGGGCCCTGTTTAGGCGCAACCACTAGCTCCTTTATTGAGACCCCGCCTGTCTTGGCACCGGGTAGGGTGATGACGTAACGTCGCGATTGTAGCTCAGACTTTAAGTTCCGGCCTGGCACACTTTGTATCCTTGGAAAGGTCCCTTAGTTAGAAATAGAAAGGTGAAAACCTCAAAATCCTCGGATACTACCTTCTATAGATATTCTCGAGGATATGGGACCTGTTTAGGCGCAAGCGCTAGC
>NC_049990.1:22792587-22798848 GCF_000003815.2 Branchiostoma floridae | reverse complement strand
CGTGAGTTGTACAAGGTAAGCCCGGCCCACGCACAGGTGATGCAGACAATTGTTTGATCGCTTCATGCACGTGAGTTTATAATTAGATCAAATCTCAGCTCTCGTCGGTCTTGGGTCAGTTTACCATAATCGTAATAACCATGGGGACAACTCAAACATAAAGGCAGGCTCTATGAGTCGGAAATATATATGATATAATGCTTATGATATGATATTGTATGATGGCATCTTTTTGTTGATAGCATATCATGATACAATCTTCGAAAGAGCCTGACACGCTGAGCCGGCAAGCAGGCCGAGATAACCATACCAGTACTCACGCTTGATTTGAACTTTTCCTTGTAATACTCTTGTTGTCATGGTCTTTTTTAATTTATTTTTACAGTTAAAGATATTATAGGAAGGTATTCAACAGCTATGTCCACATTTTGTTGGTTAAAGAAGCACAAAAAACGGTCAGACGGCTATACAGAAGAGACACGAGTGAAAAATCGTACGACGCTGGAAAAATTTTGAACATCATCCGATGCTCTGCGATGCTCTGCGATGGCTGATGTTGCTTACGATTTAGCTGCGATCCACTGTGACCATCGTGCGATAGGCGTAATATGCCATCGCAAGGACGTCGTACGATTCTTGTGACCGGGGCTTTATTCAGACCCCGCCTGTCACGGCACCGGGTAGGGTGATGACTCAATGTCGCGATTGAAGCTCAGGCTTTAAGTTCCGGTCTGGCACACTTGGTATCCTTGGAAAGGTCTCTTAGTAAGGAATAGAAAGATGAAAACCGAAAAAATCCTCAGATACTTCCTTCTAGAGATATTCTCGAGCATATGGGCCCTGTTTAGGCGCAACCGCTAGCTCCTTTATTGAGACTCCGCCTGTCACGGCACCGGGTAGGGTGATGACTCAATGTCGCGATTGTAGCTCAGGCTTTAAGTTCCGGCCTGGCACACTTGGTATCCTTGGAAAGGTCCCTTAGTAAGGAATAGAAAGGTGAAAACCGCAAAATCCTTGGATACTACCTTCTCGAGATATTCTCGAGCATATGGGCCCTGTTTAGGCTCAACCGCTAGCTCCTTTATTGAGACCCCGCCTGTCACGGCACCGGGTAGGGTGATGACTCAATGTCGCGATTGTAGCTCAAGCTTTAAGGTCCGGCCTGGCACACTTGGTATCCTTGGAAAGGTCCCTTAGTAAGAAATAGAAAGGTGAAAACCGCAAAGTCCTCGGATACTTTCTTCTCGAGATATTCTCGAGCATATGGGCCCTGTTTAGGCGCAACCGCTAGCTCCTTTATTGAGACCCTGCCTGTCACGGCACCGGGTAGGGTGATGACTTAATGTCGCGATTGTGAGTCAGGCTTTAAGTTCCGGCCTGGCACACTTGGTATCCTTGGAAAGGTCCCTTAGTAAGGAATAGAAAGTTGAAAATCGCAAAATCCTCAGATACTTCCTTCTCGAGATATTCTCGAGCATATGGGCCCTGTTTAGGCGCAACCGCTAGCTCCTTTATTGAGACCCTGCCTGTCAAGGCACCGGGTAGGGTGATGACTTAATGTCGCGATTGTGAGTCAGGTTTTAAGTTCCGGCCTGGCACACTTGGTATCCTTGGAAAGGTCCCTTAGTAAGGAATAGAAAGTTGAAAACCGCAACATCCTCGGATACTTCCTTCTCGAGATATTCTCGAGCATATGGGCCCTGTTTATGCGCAACCGCTAGCTCATTGAACTCCGTCTGTCACGGCACCAGGTAGGGTGATGACTTAATGTCGCGATTGTGACTCAGGCTTTAAGTTTCGGCCTGGCACACTTGGTATCCTTGGAAAGGTCTCTTAGTAAGGAATAGAAAGTTGAAAATCGCAAAATCCTCAGATACTTCCTTCTCGAGATATTCTCGAGCATATGGGCCCTGTTTAGGCGCAACCGCTAGCTCCTTTATTGAGACCCCGCCCGTCACGGCACCGGGAAGGGTGATGACTCAATGTCGCGATTGTAGCTCAGGCTTTAAGGTCCGGCCTGGCACTCTTGGTATCTTTGGAAAGGTCCCTTAGTAAGGAATAGAAAGGTGAAAACCGCAAAATGCTTGGATACTTCCTTCTCGAGATATTCTCGAGCATATGGGCCCTGTTTAGTGGCAACCGCTAGCTCCTTTATTGAATGAATGAATGAATGAAAGACCTTTATTGTACATTTATGCCACCGCCTCAGATCAAATTGAAAACAATGTTTGTAAATTCAGCCCATTGCTACGAGAAGTTGGTAACAAATGTTTGAGCTTAAAAAGACAAAGAAAATGTTCACAGAAAAAACAAAACAAAAGGTGGTTTGATAAAAGCTGCAAAGAATTGAAGCGTGAAATAAAAAACCTGGCTACCTTACTTGAGAAACATCCGTCGAACCCAAAAATAAGAGGAAGGTACTTTAAAGCGAGAAAAGAATACAAAAATCTGGTAAAAAAGAAAAAGCGCGACTTTCACCAACAAATAATGAACCAACTGTCCGACTGCTTTTTGGAACCTATTAAATAAGCTAAAAGCAGAAAAAGTATCAGGAGGTAACGAAATATCAGAAGAGTCTTGGTTACAACACTTCAGTAACCTGAACAAATAATTGACAAATGTTACCAGTAATATACATGCTCCTGTCAATGAAAACAATGAAGCTGAGAATAATCTTCCCTCCCAAAATACAACTTCAACGGATAGCTCCACATTAGACTCCCCTATAACAGAAGAAGAATTAGTCACAGCTATATCCAACTTAA
This sequence comes from Branchiostoma floridae, assembly GCF_000003815.2. NCBI lineage: Eukaryota > Metazoa > Chordata > Leptocardii > Amphioxiformes > Branchiostomatidae > Branchiostoma > Branchiostoma floridae. The sequence goes on along the minus strand of NC_049990.1, from coordinate 22,796,083 downwards.
AAAACAAGAAATCAAGCAGTGGGGATATGATTACTAATGAAATACTAAAATGCGGAAAAGGTATCCTAAAAAACACTCCTACATCTCTTCAATTCCTGTCTGCAGAATAGTTACTTTCCTAAAGAATGGTCCCTAAGTCATATTGTACCCATTCATAAATCCAGGTACACTTCTGTCCCTGACAACTATCGAGGAATATCCATAATTAGTTGTCTGGGTAAACTATTCTCATCTATTTTAAATACCCGTCTTGTTAATTATGCAGGACATTACAGCCTTTTCAAACCACAACAGGCCGGTTTTAGAAAAAACTTTAGAACAACTGATAACATTCTTGTATTGTCCACCTTAGTCAGTAAATACCTGAGTAAAAATACAAAGCTCTATGCCTGTCTTGTAGATTTTAGTAAGGCATTCGACTCAGTTTGGAGAGAGGGTCTTTTGCTAAAGTTAAACAAACTTGGAGTAGGGGGTAAATTTCTACTTACTATAAAAGACATGTATTCCAAAACAACTAATTGTATTAAAACTAGCCACGGCCTTATCGAAGCATTCATAACTAACTGTTGGGTTCGACAAGGCTGTAATCTTAGTCCAACTTTGTTTAACTTATTCATTAGTGATCTACCAGATGTCTTTGATGACAAAACCTGTAGTCCACCTATGTTACACAATAAGAAGGTGTCATGTTTATTATATGCAGATGACCTGGTACTTTTGTGTGAATCTCAACAGGGTCTGCAAACTTCTCTAAGTAGATTAGAAAATTATTGTGAATCATGGAAATTGAGTGTTTATCTAAAGAAAACTAAAGTCATTGTGTTCACGAAAGGTGGCCGTCTGCCAAAAGACTGCAATTTTCTTTATAGTAGACATGTAATAGAAATTGTTGCAAACTATTGCTATCTTGGTACTGTTGTAAATTCAGCTGGCACGTTCAAGGCAAATAACAAATATCTTCACATCAAAGGCCTGAGAGCTCTCCTTGGAATCAACCAATCCCTTAGCAAAGCCGACGCCTCTATATCTGTAAGAAACAATCTATTTGGCACATGCGTAAAACCCGTATTGTTGTATGGTTCGGAAATCTGGGGGTCATTCAAAACCCCAAAATCATCACCAATAGAAGCTATACACCTAAAATTTTGCAAACAATCTCTAAATGTTCCCAGGTCTGCATGTAACCTTGCTGTAAGGGCAGAACTGGGAAGACACCCCCTTAAACTGGAAGCGTCTCTTAACGCAATTAAACACTACATAACAGTACGCCAGAACGTGTCAGCTAATAGTCTATCTGCAGACGCCCTTTTGTGCCTACTTGAGCTAGACACATTAGGCACTAAATGTTGGGCGTCTGGAGTCCGCAAGACATTAGAGGAATGTGGTTTTGGCTACGTCTGGCATTCTCCCATGTCATCTGTCTTAAATTCATCACAAATTATTTCATCCATCGACCAACGGTTAAAAGATATGTACCTCCAAACTTTCGTGGCAGAAATACGCAGCAACAACAAATTACGAACATACAAATTACTTAAGACTACTTACAACGAGGAGAAATACTTAGACATTGCAAACATTCGACACAGAATAGCTATAACAAAACTTCGGATTAGTTCACACAAACTCCATATTGAAAAGGGCAGACATAGCCACATTCCTCTGGAGCAAAGAATCTGCCAATACTGCAACCTAAATAAGATAGAGGATGAGTATCACTTTAATATGGACTGTACTTTATATACCAACGAAAGAAACGTCCTCTTCGATTGCATGCAAGATATGTTTCCTAATTTCCATTATATAAATAGTAAGGAAAAATTCATATTCTTTATGCAACTAGATAAATCCTGTATTATTGATTACATCTGCCCATATGTTTACAACTGTCTTAAGAAGCGAGAAGAAGTTGAACCTGTACATAACAGCACATAGTAGTCTCTATAGATAACAAATGTGCCTTATCGTTACGACCTGTACATAGCTTGTTGACTGACACATGTCCAATAAACGTCTTTCATTCAATAATTGTAGCTTAGGCTTTAAGTTCCGGCCTAGCGAGCTTGGTACAGTTGGAAAGGTCCCTTAATAAGGAATCGAAAGATGAAAACCGCAGTCCAATCCGATACTTCCTTGTCGAGATATTCTTGAGTATACGGACTCTATTTGCCAGCAACCGCTAGCTCCTTTTTGGAAACACCACCTGTCACGGTACCGGGTATGGACTTAATAACGCAATTGTAGCTTAGGCTTTAAGATCCGGCCTAGCAAGCTTGGTATGGTTGGAAAGGTCCCTTAGTAAGAAATCGAAAGATGAAAACAGCAGTCCCATCCAATACTTCCTTGTCGAGATATTCTTGAGTATACGGACTCTATTTGGGCGCAACCGCTAGCTACCTCTTGGACACACCGCCTAGCGCCTGTCACGGTACCGGGTAGTGACTTTATAACGCAATTGTAGTCTGGGCTTTAAGTTCCGGCCTAACAAGCTTGGTATGGTTGGAAAGGTCCCTCAGCAAGGAATCGAAAGATGAAAACCGCAGTCCCATCCGATACTTCCTTGTCGAGATATTCTTGAGTATACGGACTCTATTTGGGCGCAACCACTAGCTACCTTTTGGAAACACCACCTGTCACGGTACCGGGTATGGACTTAATAACGCAATTGTAGCTTGGGCTTTAAGTTCCGACCTAGCAAGCTTGGTATGGTTGGAAAGGTCCCTTAGTAAGGAATCAAAAGATGTAAACCGCTATCCAATCCAATACTTCCTTGTCGAGATATTCTTGAGTATACGGACTCTATTTGGGCGCAACCACTAGCTACCTTTTGGAAACACCACCTGTCACGGTACCGGGTATGGACTTAATAACGCAATTGTAGCTTAGGCTTTAAGTTCCGGCCTAGCAAGCTTGGTATGGTTGGAAAGGTCCCTTAATAAGGAATCGAAAGATAAAGACCGGAATTCAATCCGATACTTCCTTGTTGAGATATTCTTGAGTATACGGACTCTATTTGGCCGCAACCTCTAGCTACCTTTTGGAAACGTTAACACCAGCTGTCACGGTACCGGGTAGTGACTTTATAACGCAATTGTAGTCTGGGCTTTAAGTTCCGGCCTAGCAAGCTTAGTAGGTTGGAAAGGTCCCTTAGTAAGGAATCGAAAGATGAAAACCGCATTCCAATCCGAACTTCCTTGTCGAGATATTCTTGATCATACGGACTCTATTTGGGCGCAACCGCTAGCTACCTTTTGGAAACACCAGCTGTCACGGTACCAGGTAGGGACTTAATAACGCAATTGTAGCTTAGGCTTTAAGTTCCGGCCTAACAAGCTTGGTATGGTTGGAAAGGTTTTTCTTTTTGATTCTAAACATGTCTACTAAGTGTATTTCACCTTATAAAAGTGTCGGAACGTGAAAAAAAAAGTTTTGAAAAAATTCCATTGGTAATGCATTAGACACGATAATTTCGCTCAAAACATAAGATTTAGGCCCT
>NC_049990.1:22791467-22792487 GCF_000003815.2 Branchiostoma floridae | reverse complement strand
GGAAGGCATGGCAATACCATGAATTCCAAGCAGCACATCAACACAATAACAGCAGTAAAGCAAGGTAGTGTTAGAAATTAGTTTTATTTAATGGCAAAGTTCGTAGTAAGCGCAGAACGGCTGAAAAGGGCCTAAATCTTATGTTTTGAGCGAAATTATCGTGTCTAATGCATTACCAATGGCATTTTTTCAAAACTTTTTTTTTCACGTTCTGACACTTTTATAAGGTGAAATACACTTAGTAGACATGTTTAGAATCAAAAAGAAAAATCTTTGATCAAAACTCGATTTTTAATGGCAAAGTTCGTAGTAAGCGCAGAACGGCTGAAAAGGGCCTAAATCTTATGTTTTGAGCGAAATTATCGTGTCTAATGCATTACCAATGGCATTTTTTCAAAACTTTTTTTTTCACGTTCTGACACTTTTATAAGGTGAAATACACTTAGTAGACATGTTTAGAATCAAAAAGAAAAATCTTTGATCAAAACTCGATTTTTAATGGCAAAGTTCGTAGTAAGCGCAGAACGGCTGAAAAGGGCCTAAATCTTATGTTTTGAGCGAAATTATCGTGTCTAATGCATTACCAATGGCATTTTTTCAAAACTTTTTTTTTCACGTTCTGACACTTTTATAAGGTGAAATACACTTAGTAGACATGTTTAGAATCAAAAAGAAAAATCTTTGATCAAAACTCGATTTTTAATGGCAAAGTTCGTAGTAAGCGCAGAACGGCTGAAAAGGGCCTAAATCTTATGTTTTGAGCGAAATTATCGTGTCTAATGCATTACCAATGGCATTTTTTCAAAACTTTTTTTTTCACGTTCTGACACTTTTATAAGGTGAAATACACTTAGTAGACATGTTTAGAATCAAAAAGAAAAATCTTTGATCAAAACTCGATTTTTAATGGCAAAGTTCGTAGTAAGCGCAGAACGGCTGAAAAGGGCCTAAATCTTATGTTTTGAGCGAAATTATCGTGTCTAATGCATTACCAAACGAAGTTGCTCCCCGAATTCGCAC
>NC_049990.1:22788450-22790430 GCF_000003815.2 Branchiostoma floridae | reverse complement strand
CTCGATTTTTAATGGCAAAGTTCGTAGTAAGCGCGGAACGGCTGAAAAGGGCCTAAATCTTATGTTTTGAGCGAAATTTTCGTGTCTAAGGCATTCCCAATGGCATTTTTTCAAAACTTTTTTTTCACGTTCTGACACTTTTATAAGGTGAAATACACTTAGTAGACATGTTTAGAATCAAAAAGAAAAATCTTTGATCAAAACTCGATTTTTAATGGCAAAGTTCGTAGTAAGCGCAGAACGGCTGAAAAGGGCCTATATCTTATGTTTTGAGCGAAATTATCGTGTCTAATGCATTACCAATGGCATTTTTTCAAAACCTTTTTTTTCACGTTCTGACACTTTTATAAGGTGAAATACACTTAGTAAACATGTTTAGAATCAAAAAGAAAAATCTTTGATCAAAACTCGATTTTTAATGGCAAAGTACGTAGTAAGCGCAGAACGGCTGAAAAGGGCCTAAATCTTATGTTTTGAGCGAAATTATCGTGTCTAATGCATTACCAATGGCATTTTTTCAAAACTTTTTTTTTCACGTTCTGACACTTTTATAAGGTGAAATACACTTAGTAGACATGTTTAGAATCAAAAAGAAAAATCTTTGATCAAAACTCGATTTTTAATGGCAAAGTTCGTAGTAAGCGCAGAACGGCTGAAAAGGGCCTATATCTTATGTTTTGAGCGAAATTATCGTGTCTAATGCATTACCAATGGCATTTTTTCAAAACTTTTTTTTTCACGTTCTTACACTTTTATAAGGTGAAATACACTTAGTAGACATGTTTATGAATCAAAAAGAAAAATCTTTGATCAAAACTCGATTTTTAATGGCAAAGTTCGTAGTAAGCGCAGAACGGCTGAAAAGGGCCTAAATCTTATGTTTTGAGCGAAATTATCGTGTCTAATGCATTACCAATGGCATTTTTTCAAAACTTTTTTTTTCACGTTCTGACACTTTTATAAGGTGAAATACACTTAGTAGACATGTTTAGAATCAAAAAGAAAAATCTTTGATCAAAACTCGATTTTTAATGGCAAAGTTGGTAGTAAGCGCAGAACGGCTGAAAAGGGCCTAAATCTTATGTTTTGAGCGAAATTATCGTGTCTAATGCATTACCAATGGCATTTTTTCAAAACTTTTTTTTTCACGTTCTGACACTTTTATAAGGTGAAATACACTTAGTAGACATGTTTAGAATCAAAAAGAAAAATCTTTGATCAAAACTCGATTTTTAATGGCAAAGTTCGTAGTAAGCGCAGAACGGCTGAAAAGGGCCTAAATCTTATGTTTTGAGCGAAATTATCGTGTCTAATGCATTACCAATGGCATTTTTTCAAAACTTTTTTTTTCACGTTCTGACACTTTTATAAGGTGAAATACACTTAGTAGACATGTTTAGAATCAAAAAGAAAAATCTTTGATCAAAACTCGATTTTTAATGGCAAAGTTCGTAGTAAGCGCAGAACGGCTGAAAAGGGCCTAAATCTTATGTTTTGAGCGAAATTATCGTGTCTAATGCATTACCAATGGCATATTTTCAAAACTTTTTTTTTCACGTTCTGACACTTTTATAAGGTGAAATACACTTAGTAGACATGTTTAGAATCAAAAAGAAAAATCTTTGATCAAAACTCGATTTTTAATAGGCAAAGTTCGTAGTAAGCGCAGAACGGCTGAAAAGGGCCTAAAATCTTATGTTTTGAGCGAAAATTATCGTGGTCTAATGCATTACCAATGTAGCATTTTTTCAAAACTTTTTTTTTCACGTTCTGGACACTTTTATAAAGGTGAAATACACTTAGTAGACATGTTTAGAATCAAAAAGAAAAATCTTTTGATACAAAACTCGATTTTTAATTGGCAAAGTTCGTGAGTTAAGCGCAGAACGGCTGAAAAAGGGCCTAAATCTTATGTTTTGAGCGAAATTATCGTGTCTAATGCATTACCAATGGCATTTTTTCAAAACTTTTTTTTTCACG
>NC_049990.1:22780257-22787566 GCF_000003815.2 Branchiostoma floridae | reverse complement strand
AAAAATCTTTTGATCAAAACTCCGATTTTTAAATGGCAAAGTTCGTAGTAAGCGCAGAACGGCTGAAAAGGGCCTAAATCTTATGTTTTGAGCGAAATTATCGTGTCTAATGCATTACCAATGGCATTTTTTCAAAACTTTTTTTTTCACGTTCTGACACTTTTATAAGGTGAAATACACTTAGTAGACATGTTTAGAATCAAAAAGAAAAATCTTTGATCAAAACTCGATTTTTAATGGCAAAGTTCGTAGTAAGCGCAGAACGGCTGAAAAGGGCCTAAATCTTATGTTTTGAGCGAAATTACCGTGTCTAATGCATTACCAATGGCATTTTTTCTAAACTTTTTTTTTCACGTTCTGACACTTTTATAAGGTGAAATACACTTAGTAGACATGTTTAGAATCAAAAAGAAAAATCTTTGATCAAAACTCGATTTTTAATGGCAAAGTTCGTAGTAAGCGCAGAACGGCTGAAAAGGGCCTAAATCTTATGTTTTGAGCGAAATTATCGTGTCTAATGCATAACCAATGGCATTTTTTCAAAACTTTTTTTTTCACGTTCTAACACGTTCATAAGGTGAAATACACTTAGTAGACATGTTTAGAATCAAAAAGAAAAATCTTTGATCAAAACTCGATTTTTAATGGCAAAGTTCGTAGTAAGCGCAGAACGGCTGAAAAGGGCCTAAATCTTATGTTTTGAGCGAAATTATCGTGTCTAATGCATTACCAATGGCATTTTTTCAAAACTTTTTTTTTCTCGTTCTGACACTTTTATAAGGTGAAATACACTTAGTAGACATGTTTAGAATCAAAAAGAAAAATCTTTGATCAAAACTCGATTTTTAATGGCAAAGTTCGTAGTAAGCGCAGAACGGCTGAAAAGGGCCTAAATCTTATGTTTTGAGCGAAATTATCGTGTCTAATGCATTACCAATGGCATTTTTTCAAAACTTTTTTTTTCACGTTCTGACACTTTTATAAGGTGAAATACACTTAGTAGACATGTTTAGAATCAAAAAGAAAAATCTTTGATCAAAACTCGATTTTTAATGGCAAAGTTCGTAGTAAGCGCAGAACGGCTGAAAAGGGCCTAAATCTTATGTTTTGAGCGAAATTATCGTGTCTAATGCATTACCAATGGCATTTTTTCAAAACTTTTTTTTTTCACGTTCTGACACTTTTATAAGGTGAAATACACTTAGTAGACATGTTTAGAATCAGAAAGCAAAATCTTTGATCTGGACTCGATTTGTAATGGCAAAGTTCGTAGTAAGCGCAGAACGGCTGGAAAGGGCCTAAATCTTATATTTTGACCGAAATTATCGTGTCTAATGCATTACCCATGGCATTTTTTCCAAAACTTTTTTTTTCACGTTCTGACACTTTTATAAGGTGAAATACACTTAGTAGACAAGTTTAGAATCCAAAAGACAAATCTTTGATCAAAACTCGATTTTTAATGGCAAAGTTCGTAGTAAGCGCAGAACGGCTGAAAAGGGCCTAAATCTTATGTTTTGAGCGGAATTATCGTGTCTAATGCATTACCAATGGCAATTTTTCCAAACTTTTTTCTTTCACGTTCTGACACTTTTATAAGGTGAAATACACTTAGTAGACATGTTTAGAATCCAAAAGAAAAATCTTTGATCAAAACTCGATTTTTAATGGCAAAGTTCGTAGTAAGCGCAGAACGGCTGAAAAGGGCCTAAATCTTATGTTTTGAGCGAAATTATCGTGTCTAATGCATTACCAATGGCATTTTTCAAAACTTTTTTTTTCACGTTCTGACACTTTTATAAGGTGAAATACACTTAGTAGACATGTTTAGAATCAAAAAGAAAAATCTTTGATCAAAACTCGATTTTTAATGGCAAAGTTCGTAGTAAGCGCAGAACGGCTGAAAAGGGCCTAAATCTTATGTTTTGAGCGAAATTATCGTGTCTAATGCATTACCAATGGCATTTTTTCAAAACTTTTTTTTTCACGTTCTGACACTTTTATAAGGTGAAATACACTTAGTAGACATGTTTAGAATCAAAAAGAAAAATCTTTGATCAAAACTCGATTTTTAATGGCAAAGTTCGTAGTAAGCGCAGAACGGCTGAAAAGGGCCTAAATCTTATGTTTGGAGCGAAATTATCGTGTCTAATGCATTACCAATGGCATTTTTTCAAAACTTTTTTTTTCACGTTCTGACACTTTTATAAGGTGAAATACACTTAGTAGACATGTTTAGAATCAAAAAGAAAAATCTTTGATCAAAACTCGATTTTTAATGGCAAAGTTCGTAGTAAGCGCAGAACGGCTGAAAAGGGCCTAAATCTTATGTTTTGAGCGAAATTACCGTGTCTAATGCATTACCAATGGCATTTTTTCAAAACTTTTTTTTCACGTTCTGACACTTTTATAAGGTGAAATACACTTAGTAGACATGTTTAGAATCAAAAAGAAAAATCTTTGATCAAAACTCGATTTTTAATGGCAAAGTTCGTAGTAAGCGCAGAACGGCTGAAAAGGGCCTAAATCTTATGTTTTGAGCGAAATTATCGTGTCTAATGCATTACCAATGGCATTTTTTCAAAACTTTTTTTTTCACGTTCTGACACTTTTATAAGGTGAAATACACTTAGTAGACATGTTTAGAATCAAAAAGAAAAATCTTTGATCAAAACTCGATTTTTAATGGCAAAGTTCGTAGTAAGCGCAGAACGGCTGAAAAGGGCCTAAATCTTATGTTTTGAGCGAAATTATCGTGTCTAATGCATTACCAATGGCATTTTTTCAAAACTTTTTTTTTCACGTTCTGACACTTTTATAAGGTGAAATACACTTAGTAGACATGTTTAGAATCAAAAAGAAAAATCTTTGATCAAAACTCGATTTTTAATGGCAAAGTTCGTAGTAAGCGCAGAACGGCTGAAAAGGGCCTAAATCTTATGTTTTGAGCGAAATTATCGTGTCTAATGCATTACCAATGGCATTTTTTCAAAACTTTTTTTTTCACGTTCTGACACTTTTATAAGGTGAAATACACTTAGTAGACATGTTTAGAATCAAAAAGAAAAATCTTTGATCAAAACTCGATTTTTAATGGCAAAGTTCGTAGTAAGCGCAGAACGGCTGAAAAGGGCCTAAATCTTATGTTTTGAGCGAAATTATCGTGTCTAATGCATTACCAATGGCATTTTTTCAAAACTTTTTTTTTCACGTTCTGACACTTTTATAAGGTGAAATACACTTAGTAGACATGTTTAGAATCAAAAAGAAAAATCTTTGATCAAAACTCGATTTTTAATGGCAAAGTTCGTAGTAAGCGCAGAACGGCTGAAAAGGGCCTCAATCTTATGTTTTGAGCGAAATTATCGTGTCTAATGCATTACCAATGGCATTTTTTCAAAACTTTTTTTTTCACGTTCTGACACTTTTATAAGGTGAAATACACTTAGTAGACATGTTTAGAATCAAAAAGAAAAATCTTTGATCAAAACTCGATTTTTAATGGCAAAGTTCGTAGTAAGCGCAGAACGGCTGAAAAGGGCCTAAATCTTATGTTTTGAGCGAAATTATCGTGTCTAATGCATTACCAATGGCATTTTTTCAAAACTTTTTTTTTCACGTTCTGACACTTTTATAAGGTGAAATACACTTAGTAGACATGTTTAGAATCAAAAAGAAAAATCTTTGATCAAAACTCGATTTTTAATGGCAAAGTTCGTAGTAAGCGCAGAACGGCTGAAAAGGGCCTAAATCTTATGTTTTGAGCGAAATTATCGTGTCTAATGCATTACCAATGGCATTTTTTCAAAACTTTTTTTTTCACGTTCTGACACTTTTATAAGGTGAAATACACTTAGTAGACATGTTTAGAATCAAAAAGAAAAATCTTTGATCAAAACTTGATTTTTAATGGCAAAGTTGGTAGTAAGCGCAGAACGGCTGAAAAGGGCCTAAATCTTATGTTTTGAGCGAAATTATCGTGTCTAATGCATTACCAATGGTATTTTTTCAAAACTTTTTTTTTCACGTTCTGACACTTTTATAAGGTGAAATACACTTAGTAGACATGTTTAGAATCAAGAAGAAAAATCTTTGATCAAAACTCGATTTTTAATAGCTGAGTTCGAAGTAAGCGCAGAACGCCTGAAAAGGGCCTAAATCTTATGTTTTGAGCGAAATTATCGTGTCTAATGCATTACCAATGGCATTTTTTCAAAACTTTTTTTTCACGTTCTGACCCTTTTTTAAGTTGAAATACACTTAGTAGACATGTTTAGAATCAAAAAGAAAAATCTTTGATCAAAACTCGATTTTTAATGGCAAATTTCGTAGTAAGCGCAGAACGGCTGAAAAGGGCCTAAATCTTACATTTTGAGCGAAATTATCGTGTCTAATGCATTACCAATGGCATTTTTTCAAAACTTTTTTTTTCACGTTCTGACACTTTTATAAGGTGAAATACACTTAGTAGACATGTTTAGGATCAAAAAGAAAAATCTTTCATCAAAACTCGATTTTTAAGGCAAAGTTCGTAGTAAGCGCAGAACGGCTGAAAAGGGCCTAAATCTTATGTTTTGAGCGAAATTATCGTGTCTAATGCATTACCAATGGCATTTTTTCAAAACTTTTTTTTTCACGTTCTGACACTTTTATAAGGTGAAATACACTTAGGAGACATGTTTAGAATCAAAAAGAAAAATCTTTGATCAAAACTCGATTTTTCATGGCAAAGTTCGTAGTAAGCGCAGAACGGCTGAAAAGGGCCTAAATCTTATGTTTTGAGCGAAATTATCGTGTCTAATGCATTACCAATGGCATTTTTTCAAAACTTTTTTTTTCACGTTCTGACACTTTTATAAGGTGAAATACACTTAGTAGACATGTTTAGAATCAAAAAGAAAAATCTTTGATCAAAACTCGATTTTTAATGGCAAAGTTCGTAGTAAGCGCAGAACGGCTGAAAAGGGCCTAAATCTTATGTTTTGAGCGAAATTATCGTGTCTAATGCACTACCAATGGCATTTTTTCAAAACTTTTTTTTTCACGTTCTGACACTTTTATAAGGTGAAATACACTTAGTAGACATGTTTAGAATCAAAAAGAAAAATCTTTGATCAAAACTCGATTTTTAATGGCAAAGTTCGTAGTAAGCGCAGAACGGCTGAAAAGGGCCTAAATCTTATGTTTTGAGCGAAATTATCGTGTCTAATGCATTACCAATGGCATTTTTTCAAAACTTTTTTTTTCACGTTCTGACACTTTTATAAGGTGAAATACACTTAGTAGACATGTTTAGAATCAAAAAGAAAAATCTTTGATCAAAACTCGATTTTTAATGGCAAAGTTCGTAGTAAGCGCAGAACGGCTGAAAAGGGCCTAAATCTTATGTTTTGAGCGAAATTATCGTGTCTAATGCATTACCAATGGCATTTTTTCAAAACTTTTTTTTTCACGTTCTGACACTTTTATAAGGGGAAATACACTTAGTAGACATGTTTAGAATCAAAAAGAAAAATCTTTGATCAAAACTCGATTTTTAATGGCAAAGTTCGTAGTAAGCGCAGAACGGCTGAAAAGGGGGGCCTAAAATCTTATGTTTTGACGCGAAATTACTCGTGTCTAATGACATTACCCAATGGCATATTTTTCAAAACTTTTTTTTTCACGGTTCTGACACTTTTATAAGGTGAAATACACTTAGTAGACATGTTTAGGAATCAAAAAGAAAAATCTTTGAAATCAACAACTCGATTTATTAATGGCAAAGTTCGTAGTAAGCGCAGAACGGCTGAAAAGGGCCTAAATCTTATGTTTTGAGCGAAATTATCGTGTCTACATGCATTACCAATGGCATTTTTTCAAAACTTTTTTTTTCACGTTCTGACACTTTTATAAGGTGAAATACACTTAGTAGACATGTTTAGAATCAAAAAGAAAAATCTTTGATCAAAACTCGATTTTTAATGGCAAAGTTCGTAGTAAGCGCAGAACGGCTGAAAAGGGCCTAAATCTTATGTTTTGAGCGAAATTATCGTGTCTAATGCACTACCAATGGCATTTTTTCAAAACTTTTTTTTTCACGTTCTGACACTTTTATAAGGTGAAATACACTTAGTAGACATGTTTAGAATCAAAAAGAAAAATCTTTGATCAAACTCGATTTTTATGGCAAGTTCCGTAGTAAGCGCAGAACGGCTGAAAAGGGCCCTAATCTTATGTTTTGAGCGAAATTATCGTGTCTAATGCATTACCAATGGCATTTTTTCAAAACTTTTTTTTTCACGTTCTGACACTTTTATAAGGTGAAATACACTTAGTAGACATGTTTAGAATCAAAAAGAAAAATCTTTGATCAAAACTCGATTTTTAATGGCAAAGTTCGTAGTAAGCGCAGAACGGCTGAAAAGGGCCTAAATCTTATGTTTTGAGCGAAATTACCGTGTCTAATGCATTACCAATGGCATTTTTTCAAAACTTTTTTTTTCACGTTCTGACACTTTTATAAGGTGAAATACACTTAGTAGACATGTTTAGAATCAAAAAGAAAAATCTTTGATCAAAACTCGATTTTTAATGGCAAAGTTCGTAGTAAGCGCAGAACGGCTGAAAAGGGCCTAAATCTTATGTTTTGAGCGAAATTATCGTGTCTAATGCATTACCAATGGCATTTTTTCAAAACTTTTTTTTTCACGTTCTGACACATTTATAAGGTGAAATACACTTAGTAGACATGTTTAGAATCAAAAAGAAAAATCTTTGATCAAAACTCGATTTTTAATGGCAAAGTTCGTAGTAAGCGCAGAACGGCTGAAAAGGGCCTAAATCTTATGTTTTGAGCGAAATTATCGTGTCTAATGCACTACCAATAGCATTTTTTCAAAACTTTTTTTTCACGTTCTGACACTTTTATAAGGTGAAATACACTTAGTAGACATGTTTAGAATCAAAAAGAAAAATCTTTGATCAAAACTCGATTTTTAATGGCAAAGTTCGTAGTAAGCGCAGAACGGCTGAAAAGGGCCTAAATACTTATGTTTTGAGCGAAATTATCGTGTCTAATGCATTACCAATGGCATTTTTTCAAAACTTTTTTTTTCACGTTCTGACACACTTTTATAAGGTGAAATAACACTTAGTAGACATGTTTAGAATCAAAAAGCAAAAATCTTTGATCAAAACTCCGATTTTTTAATGGCAAAGTTCGTAGTAAGCGCAGAACGGGCTGAAAAGGGCCTAAATCTTATGTTTTGAGCGAAATTATCGGTGTCTAATGCATTACCCAATGGCATTTTTTCAAAAACTTTTTTTT
>NC_049990.1:22780059-22780157 GCF_000003815.2 Branchiostoma floridae | reverse complement strand
CGTTCTGACACTTTTATAAGTGTGAAATACACTTAGTAGACATGTTTAGAATCAAAAAGAAAATCTTTGATCAAACTCGATTTTTAATGGCAAAGTTC
>NC_049990.1:22776398-22779885 GCF_000003815.2 Branchiostoma floridae | reverse complement strand
AAAAATCTTTTGATCAAAACTCGATTTTTAATGGCAAAGTTCGTAGTAAGCGCAGAACGGCTGAAAAGGGCCTAAATCTTATGTTTTGAGCGAAATTATCGTGGTCTAATGCATTTGACCAATGGCATTTTTTCAAAAACTTTTTTTTTCACGTTCTGACACTTTTATAAGGTGAAATCACACTTAGTAGACATGTTTAGAATCAAAAAGAAAAATCTTTGATCAAAACTCGATTTTTAATGCGCAAAGTTCGTAGTAAGCGCAGAACGGCTGAAAAGGGCCTAAATCTTATGTTTTGAGCGAAATTATCGTGTCTAATGCATTACCAATGGCATTTTTTCAAAACTTTTTTTTTCACGTTCTGACACTTTTATAAGGTGAAATACACTTAGTAGACATGTTTAGAATCAAAAAGAAAAATCTTTGATCAAAACTCGATTTTTAATGGCAAAGTTCGTAGTAAGCGCAGAACGGCTGAAAAGGGCCTAAATCTTATGTTTTGAGCGAAATTATCGTGTCTAATGCATTACCAATGGCATTTTTTCAAAACTTTTTTTTTCACGTTCTGACACTTTTATAAGGTGAAATACACTTAGTAGACATGTTTAGAATCAAAAAGAAAAATCTTTGATCAAAACTCGATTTTTAATGGCAAAGTTCGTAGTAAGCGCAGAACGGCTGAAAAGGGCCTAAATCTTATGTTTTGAGCGAAATTATCGTGTCTAATGCATTACCAATGGCATTTTTTCAAAACTTTTGTTTTCACGTTCTGACACTTTTATAAGGTGAAATACACTTAGTAGACATGTTTAGAATCAAAAAGAAAAATCTTTGATCAAAACTCGATTTTTAATGGCAAAGTTCGTAGTAAGCGCAGAACGGCTGAAAAGGGCCTAAATCTTATGTTTTGAGCGAAATTATCGTGTCTAATGCACTACCAATGGCATTTTTTCAAAACTTTTTTTTTCACGTTCTGACACTTTTATAAGGTGAAATACACTTAGTAGACATGTTTAGAATCAAAAAGAAAAATCTTCGATCAAAACTCGATTTTTAATGGCAAAGTTCGTAGTAAGCGCAGAACGGCTGAAAAGGGCCTAAATCTTATGTTTTGAGCGAAATTATCGTGTCTAATGCATTACCAATGGCATTTTTTCAAAACTTTTTTTTTCACGTTCTGACACTTTTATAAGGTGAAATACACTTAGTAGACATGTTTAGAATCAAAAAGAAAAATCTTTGATCAAAACTCGATTTTTAATGGCAAAGTTCGTAGTAAGCGCAGAACGGCTGAAAAGGGCCTAAATCTTATGTTTTGAGCGAAATTATCGTGTCTAATGCATTACCAATGGCATTTTTTCAAAACCTTTTTTTTCACGTTCTGACACTTTTATAAGGTGAAATACACTTAGTAGACATGTTTAGAATCAAAAAGAAAAATCTTTGATCAAAACTCGATTTTTAATGGCAAAGTTCGTAGTAAGCGCAGAACGGCTGAAAAGGGCCTAAATCTTATGTTTTGAGCGAAATTACCGTGTCTAATGCATTACCAATGGCATTTTTTCAAAACTTTTTTTTTGACGTTCTGACACTTTTATAAGGTGAAATACACTTAGTAGACATGTTTAGAATCAAAAAGAAAAATCTTTGATCAAAACTCGATTTTTAATGGCAAAGTTCGTAGTAAGCGCAGAACGGCTGAAAAGGGCCTAAATCTTATGTTTTGAGCGAAATTATCGTGTCTAATGCATTACCAATGGCATTTTTTCAAAACTTTTTTTTTCACGTTCTGACACTTTTATAAGGTGAAATACACTTAGTAGACATGTTTAGAATCAAAAAGAAAAATCTTTGATCAAAACTCGATTTTTAATGGCAAAGTTCGTAGTAAGCGCAGAACGGCTGAAAAGGGCCTAAATCTTATGTTTTGAGCGAAATTATCGTGTCTAATGCATTACCAATGGCATTTTTTCAAAACTTTTTTTTTCACGTTCTGACACTTTTATAAGTTGAAATACACTTAGTAGACATGTTTAGAATCAAAAAGAAAAATCTTTGATCAAAACTCGATTTTTAATGGCAAAGTTCGTAGTAAGCGCAGAACGGCTGAAAAGGACGACTCTTATGTTTTGAGCGAAATTATCGTGTCTAATGCATTACCAATGGCATTTTTTCAAAACTTTTTTTTTCACGTTCTGACACTTTTATAAGGTGAAATACACTTAGTAGACATGTTTAGAATCAAAAAGAAAAATCTTTGATCAAAACTCGATTTTTAATGGCAAAGTTCGTAGTAAGCGCAGAACGGCTGAAAAGGGCCTAAATCTTATGTTTTGAGCGAAATTATCGTGTCTAGTGCATTACCAATGGCAATTTTTCAAAACTTTTTTTTTCACGTTCTGACACTTTTATAAGGTGAAATACACTTAGTAGACATGTTTAGAATCAAAAAGAAAAATCTTTGATCAAAACTCGATTTTTAATGGCAAAGTTCGTAGTAAGCGCAGAACGGCTGAAAAGGGCCTAAATCTTATGTTTTGAGCGAAATTATCGTGTCTAATGCATTACCAATGGCATTTTTTCAAAACTTTTTTTTTCACGTTCTGACACTTTTATAAGGTGAAATACACTTAGTAGACATGTTTAGAATCAAAAAGAAAAATCTTTGATCAAAACTCGATTTTTAATGGCAAAGTTCGTAGTAAGCGCAGAACGGCTGAAAAGGGCCTAAATCTTATGTTTTGAGCGAAATTATCGTGTCTAATGCATTACCAATGGCATTTTTTCAAAACTTTTTTTTCACGTTCTGACACTTTTATAAGGTGAAATACACTTAGTAGACATGTTTAGAATCAAAAAGAAAAATCTTTGATCAAAACTCGATTTTTAATGGCAAAGTTCGTAGTAAGCGCAGAACGGCTGAAAAGGGCCTAAATCTTATGTTTTGAGCGAAATTACCGTGTCTAATGCATTACCAATGGCATTTTTTCAAAACTTTTTTTTCACGTTCTGACACTTTTATAAGGTGAAATACACTTAGTAGACATGTTTGAATCAAAAAGAAAAATCTTTGATCAAAACTCGATTTTTAATTGCAAAGTTCGTAGTAAGCGCAGAACGGCTGAAAAGGGCCTAAATCTTATGTTTTGAGCGAAATTATCGTGTCTAATGCATTACCAATGGCATTTTTTCAAAACTTTTTTTTTCACGTTCTGACACTTTTATAAGGTGAAATACACTTAGTAGACATGTTTAGAATCAAAAAGAAAAATCTTTGATGAAAACTCGATTTTTAATGGCAAAGTTCGTAGTAAGCGCAGAACGGCTGAAAAGGGCCTAAATCTTATGTTTTGAGCGAAATTATCGTGTCTAATGCATTATCAATGGCATTTTTCAAAACTTTTTTTTTCACGTTTTGACACTTTTATAAGGTGAAATACACT
This sequence comes from Branchiostoma floridae, assembly GCF_000003815.2. Taxonomy (NCBI): domain Eukaryota; kingdom Metazoa; phylum Chordata; class Leptocardii; order Amphioxiformes; family Branchiostomatidae; genus Branchiostoma; species Branchiostoma floridae. Next base: position 22,776,442 of record NC_049990.1, on the reverse strand, counting down.
TAGTAGACATGTTTAGAATTAAAAAGAAAAATCTTTGATCAAAA
>NC_049990.1:22770597-22775775 GCF_000003815.2 Branchiostoma floridae | reverse complement strand
CGAAATTAACGTGTCCCATGCATTATCAATGGTATTTTTTCAAAACTTTTTTTTCACGTTCTAACACTTTTATAAGGTGAAATACACTTAGTAGACATGTTTAGAATCAAAAAGAAAAATCTTTGATCAAAACTCGATTTTTAATGACAAAGTTCGTAGTAAGCGTAGAACGGCTGAAAAGGGCCTAAATCTTAGGTTTTGAGCGAAATGAACGTGTCCCATGCATTATCAATGGTATTTTTTCAAAACTTTTTTTTCACGTTCTAACACTTTTATAAGGTGAAATACACTTAGTAGACATGTTTAGAATCAAAAAGAAAAATCTTTAATCAAAACTCGATTTTTAATGGCAAAGTTCGTAGTAAGCGCAGAACGGCTGAAAAGGGCCTAAATCTTATGTTTTGAGCGAAATTATCGTGTCTAATGCATTACCAATGGCATTTTTTCAAAACTTTTTTTTTCACGTTCTGACACTTTTATAAGGTGAAATACACTTAGTAGACATGTTTAGAATCAAAAAGAAAAATCTTTGATCAAAACTCGATTTTTAATGGCAAAGTTCGTAGTAAGCGCAGAACGGCTGAAAAGGGCCTAAATCTTATGTTTTGAGCGAAATTATCGTGTCTAATGCATTACCAATGGCATTTTTTCAAAACTTTTTTTTTCACGTTCTGACACTTTTATAAGGTGAAATACACTTAGTAGACATGTTTAGAATCAAAAAGAAAAATCTTTGATCAAAACTCGATTTTTAATGGCAAAGTTCGTAGTAAGCGCAGAACGGCTGAAAAGGGCCTAAATCTTATGTTTTGAGCGAAATTATCGTGTCTAATGCATTACCAATGGCATTTTTTCAAAACTTTTTTTTCACGTTCTGACACTTTTATAAGGTGAAATACACTTAGTAGACATGTTTAGAATCAAAAAGAAAAATCTTTGATCAAAACTCGATTTTTAATGGCAAAGTTCGTAGTAAGCGCAGAACGGCTGAAAAGGGCCTAAATCTTATGTTTTGAGCGAAATTATCGTGTCTAATGCATTACCAATGGCATTTTTTCAAAACTTTTTTTTTCACGTTCTGACACTTTTATAAGGTGAAATACACTTAGTAGACATGTTTAGAATCAAAAAGAAAAATCTTTGATCAAAACTCGATTTTTAATGGCAAAGTTCGTAATAAGCGCAGAACGGCTGAAAAGGGCCTAAATCTTATGTTTTGAGCGAAATTATCGTGTCTAATGCATTACCAATGGCATTTTTTCAAAACTTTTTTTTTCACGTTCTGACACTTTTATAAGGTGAAATACACTTAGTAGACATGTCTTAGAATCAAACAAGAAAAATCTTTGATCGAAACTCGATTTTTAATGGCAAAGTTCGTAGTAAGCGCAGAACGGCTGAAAAGGGCCTAAATCTTATGTTTTGAGCGAAATTATCGTGTCTAATGCATACCAATGGCATTTTTTCAAACTTTTTTTTTCACGTTCTGACACTTTTATAAGGCGAAATACACTTAGCAGACATGTTTAGAATCAAAAAGAAAAATCTTTGATCAAAACTCGATTTTTAATGGCAAAGTACGTAGTAAGCGCAGAACGGCTGAAAAGGGCCTAAATCTTATGTTTTGAGCGAAATTATCGTGTCTAATGCATTACCAATGGCATTTTTTCAAAACTTTTTTTTTCACGTTCTAACACTTTTATAAGGTGAAATACACTTAGTAGACATGTTTAGAATCAAAAAGAAAAATCTTTGATCAAAACTCGATTTTTAATGGCAAAGTTCGTAGTAAGCGCAGAACGGCTGAAAAGGGCCTATATCTTATGTTTTGAGCGAAATTATCGTGTCTAATGCATTACCAATGGCATTTTTTCAAAACCTTTTTTTTCACGTTCTGACACTTTTATAAGGTGAAATACACTTAGTAAACATGTTTAGAATCAAAAAGAAAAATCTTTGATCAAAACTCGATTTTTAATGGCAAAGTTCGTAGTAAGCGCAGAACGGCTGAAAAGGGCCTAAATCTTATGTTTTGAGCGAAATTATCGTGTCTAATGCATTACCAATGGCATTTTTTCAAAACTTTTTTTTTCACGTTCTGACACTTTTATAAGGTGAAATACACTTAGTAGACATGTTTAGAATCAAAAAGAAAAATCTTTGATCAAAACTCGATTTTTAATGGCCAATGTTCGTAGTAAGCGCAGAACGGCTGAAAAGGGCCTATATCTTATGTTTTGAGCGAAATTATCGTGTCTAATGCATTACCAATGGCCATTTTTTCAAAACTTTTTTTTTCACAATCTTACACTTTTATAAGGTGAAATACACTTAGTAGACAATGTTTAGAATCAAAGAGAAAAATCTTTGATCAAAACTCGATTTTTAATGGCAAAGTTCGTAGTAAGCGCAGAACGGCTGAAAAGGGCCTAAATCTTATGTTTTGAGCGAAATTATCGTGTCTAATGCATTACCAATGGCATTTTTTCAAAACTTTTTTTTTCACGTTCTGACACTTTTATAAGGTGAAATACACTTAGTAGACATGTTTAGAATCAAAAAGAAAAATCTTTGATCAAAACTCGATTTTTAATGGCAAAGTTCGTAGTAAACGCAGAACGGCTGAAAAGGGCCTAAATCTTATGTTTTGAGCGAAATTATCGTGTCTAATGCATTACCAATGGCATTTTTTCAAAACTTTTTTTTTTCACGTTCTGACACTTTTATAAGGTGAAATACACTTAGTAGACATGTTTAGAATCAAAAAGAAAAATCTTTGATCAAAACTCGTATTTTAATGGCAAAGTTCGTAGTAAGCGCAGAACGGCTGAACAGGGCCTAAATCTTATGTTTTGAGCGAAATTATCGTGTCTAATGCATTACCAATGGCATTTTTTCAAAACTTTTTTTTTCACGTTCTGACACTTTTATAAGGTGAAATACACTTAGTAGACATGTTTAGAATCAAAAAGAAAAATCTTTGATGAAAACTCGATTTTTAATGGCAAAGTTCGTAGTAAGCGCAGAACGGCTGAAAAGGGCCTAAATCTTATGTTTTGAGCGAAATTATCGTGTCTAATGCATTACCAATGGCATTTTTTCAAAACTTTTTTTTTCACGTTCTGACACTTTTATAAGGTGAAATACACTTAGTAGAAATGTTTAGAATCAAAAAGAAAAATCTTTGATCAAAACTCGATTTTTAATGGCAAAGTTCGTAGTAAGCGCAGAACGGCTGAAAAGGGCCTAAATCTTATGTTTTGAGCGAAATTATCGTGTCTAATGCATTACCAATGGCATTTTTTCAAAACTTTTTTTTTCACGTTCTGACACTTTTATAAGGTGAAATACACTTAGTAGACATGTTAAGAATCAAAAAGAAAAATCTTTGATCAAAACTGGATTTTTAATGGCAAAGTTCGTAGTAAGCGCAGAACGGCTGAAAAGGGCCTAAATCTTATGTTTTGAGCGAAATTATCGTGTCTAATGCATTACCAATGGCATTTTTTCAAAACTTTTTTTTTCACGTTCTGACACTTTTATAAGGTGAAATACACTTAGTAGACATGTTTAGAATCAAAAAGAAAAATCTTTGATCAAAACTCGATTTTTAATGGCAAAGTTCGTAGTAAGCGCAGAACGGCTGAAAAGGGCCTAAATCTTATGTTTTGAGCGAAATTATCGTGTCTAATGCATTACCAATGGCATTTTTTCAAAACTTTTTTTTTCACGTTCTGACACTTTTATAAGGTGAAATACACTTAGTAGACATGTTAAGAATCAAAAAGAAAAATCTTTGATCAAAACTGGATTTTTAATGGCAAAGTTCGTAGTAAGCGCAGAACGGCTGAAAAGGGCCTAAATCTTATGTTTTGAGCGAAATTATCGTGTCTAATGCATTACCAATGGCATTTTTTCAAAACTTTTTTTTCACGTTCTGACACTTTTATAAGGTGAAATACACTTAGTAGACATGTTTAGAATCAAAAAGAAAAATCTTTGATCAAAACTCGATTTTTAATGGCAAAGTTCGTAGTAAGCGCAGAACGGTTGAAAAGGGCCTAAATCTTATGTTTTGAGCGAAATTATCGTGTCTAATGCATTACCAATGGCGTTTTTTCAAAACTTTTTTTTCACGTTCTGACACTTTTATAAGGTGAAATACACTTAGTAGACATGTTTAGAATCAAAAAGAAAAATCTTTGATCAAAACTCGATTTTTAATGGCAAAGTTCGTAGTAAGCGCAGAACGGCTGAAAAGGGCCTAAATCTTATGTTTTGAGCGAAATTATCGTGTCTAATGCATTACCAATGGCATTTTTTCAAAACTTTTTTTTTCACGTTCTGACACTTTTATAAGGTGAAATACACTTAGTAGACATGTTTAGAATCAAAAAGAAAAATCTTTGATCAAAACTCGATTTTTAATGGCAAAGTTCGTAGTAAGCGCAGAACGGCTGAAAAGGGCCTAAATCTTATGTTTTGAGCGAAATTATCGTGTCTAATGCATTACCAATGGCATTTTTTCAAAACTTTTTTTTTCACGTTCTGACACATTTATAAGGTGAAATACACTTAGTAGACATGTTTAGAATCAAAAAGAAAAATCTTTGATCAAAACTCGATTTTTAATGGCAAAGTTCGTAGTAAGCGCAGAACGGCTGAAAAGGGCCTAAATCTTATGTTTTGAGCGAAATTATCGTGTCTAATGCATTACCAATGGCATTTTTTCAAAACTTTTTTTTTCACGTTCGGACACTTTTATAAGGTGAAATACACTTAGTAGACATGTTTAGAATCAAAAAGAAAAATCTTTGATCAAAACTCGATTTTTAATGGCAAAGTTCGTAGTAAGCGCAGAACGGCTGAAAAGGGCCTAAATCTTATGTTTTGAGCGAAATTATCGTGTCTAATGCATTACCAATGGCATTTTTTCAAAACTTTTTTTTCACGTTCTGACACTTTTATAAGGTGAAATACACTTAGTAGACATGCTTAGAATCAAAAAGAAAAATCTTTGATCAAAACTCAATTTTTAATGGCAAAGTTCGTAGTAAGCGCAGAACGGCTGAAAAGGGCCTAAATCTTATGTTTTGAGCGAAATTATCGTGTCTAATGCATTACCAATGGCATTTTTTCAAAACTTTTCTTTTCACGGGTTCTGACACTTTTATAAGG
>NC_049990.1:22767920-22769896 GCF_000003815.2 Branchiostoma floridae | reverse complement strand
TTGGCAAAGTTCGTAGTAAGCGCAGAACGGCTTGAAAAGGGCCTAAATCTTATGTTTTGAGCGAAATTATCCGTGTCTAATGCATTACCAATGGCATTTTTTTCAAAACTTTTTTTTTCACGTTCTGACACTTTTATAAGGTGAAATACACTTAGTAGACATGCTTAGAATCAAAAAGAAAAATCTTTGATCAAAACTCAATTTTTAATGGCAAAGTTCGTAGTAAGCGCAGAACGGCTGAAAAGGGCCTACAATCTTATCTTTATGACCGAAATTATCGTGTCTAATGCATTACCAATGGCATTTTTTAGCAAAACTTTTTTTTCCAACGTTCTAGTACAGCTTTTATAAGGTGAAATACACTTAGTAGACATGTTTAGAATCAAAAAGAAAAATCTTTGATCGAAACTCGATTTTTAATGGCAAAGTTCGTAGTAAGCGCAGAACGGCTGAAAAGGGCCTAAATCTTATGTTTTGAGCGAAATTATCGTGTCTAATGCATTACCAATGGCATTTTTTCAAAACTTTTTTTTTCACGTTCTGACACTTTTATAAGGTGAAATACACTTAGTAGACATGTTTAGAATCAAAAAGAAAAATCTTTGATCAAAACTCGATTTTTAATGGCAAAGTTCGTAGTAAGCGCAGAACGGCTGAAAAGGGCCTAAATCTTATGTTTTGAGCGAAATTATCGTGTCTAATGCATTACCAATGGCATTTTTTCAAAACTTTTTTTTTCACGTTCTGACACTTTTATAAGGTGAAATACACTTAGTAGACATGTTTAGAATCAAAAAGAAAAATCTTTGATCAAAACTCGATTTTGAATGGCAAAGTTCGTAGTAAGCGCAGAACGGCTGAAAAGGGCCTAAATCTTATGTTTTGAGCGAAATTATCGTGTCTAATGCATTACCAATGGCATTTTTTCAAAACTTTTTTTTTCACGTTCTGACACTTTTATAAGGTGAAATACACTTAGTAGACATGTTTAGAATCAAAAAGAAAAATCTTTGATCAAAACTCGATTTTTAATGGCAAAGTTCGTAGTAAGCGCAGAACGGCTGAAAAGGGCCTAAATCTTATGTTTTGAGCGAAATTATCGTGTCTAATGCATTCCCAATGGCATTTTTTCAAAACTTTTTTTCACGTTCTGACACTTTTATAAGGTGAAATACACTTAGTAGACATGTTTAGAATCAAAAAGAAAAATCTTTGATCAAAACTCGATTTTTAATGGCAAAGTTCGTAGTAAGCGCAGAACGGCTGAAAAGGGCCTAAATCTTATGTTTTGAGCGAAATTATCGTGTCTAATGCATTACCAATGGCATTTTTTCAAAACTTTTTTTTTCACGTTCTGACACTTTTATAAGGTGAAATACACTTAGTAGACATGTTTAGAATCAAAAAGAAAAATCTTTGATCAAAACTCGATTTTTAATGGCAAAGTTCGTAGTAAGCGCAGAACGGCTGAAAAGGGCCTAAATCTTATGTTTTGAGCGAAATTATCGTGTCTAATGCATTACCAATGGCATTTTTTCAAAACTTTTTTTTTCACGTTCTGACACTTTTATAAGGTGAAATACACTTAGAAGACATGTTTAGAATCAAAAAGAAAAATCTTTGATCAAAACTCGATTTTTAATGGCAAAGTTCGTAGTAAGCTGCAGAACGGCTGAAAAGGGCCTAAATCTTATGTTTTGAGCGAAATTATCCGTGTCTAATGCATTACCGCAATGGCATTTTTTCGAAAACTTTTTTTTTCACGTTCTGACACTTTTATAAGGTGAAATACACTTAGTAGACATGTTTAGAATCAAAAAGAAAAATCTTTGATCAAAACTCGATTTTTCATGGCAAAGTTCGTAGTAAGCGCAGAACGGCTGAAAAGGGCCTAAATCGTTATGTTTTGAGCGAAATTATCGTGTCTAATGCATTAGCCAAGTGGCATTTTTTCAAAAACTTTTTTTTTCACGTTC
>NC_049990.1:22766277-22767779 GCF_000003815.2 Branchiostoma floridae | reverse complement strand
TGAGCGAAATTACCGTGTCTAATGCATGTACCAATGGCATTTTTTCAAAAATTTTTTTTTCACGTTTTGACACTTTTATAAGGTGAAATACACTTAGGAGACATGTTTTGAATCAAAAAGAAAAATCTTTGATCAAAACTCGATTTTTAATGGCAAAGTTCGTAGTAAGCGCAGAACGGCTGAAAAGGGCCTAAATCTTATGTTTTGAGCGAAATTATCGTGTCTAATGCATTACCAATGGCATTTTTTCAAAACTTTTTTTTTCACGTTCTGACACTTTTATAAGGTGAAATACACTTAGTAGACATGTTTAGAATCAAAAAGAAAAATCTTTGATCAAAACTCGATTTTTAATGGCAAGGTTCGTAGTAAGCGCAGAACGGCTGAAAAGGGCCTAAATCTTATGTTTTGAGCGAAATTATCGTGTCTAATGCATTACCAATGGCATTTTTTCAAAACTTTTTTTTTCACGTTCTGACACTTTTATAAGGTGAAATACACTTAGTAGACATGTTTAGAATCAAAAAGAAAAATCTTTGATCAAAACTCGTATTTTAATGGCAAAGTTCGTAGTAAGCGCAGAACGGCTGAAAAGGGCCTAAATCTTATGTTTTGAGCGAAATTATCGTGTCTAATGCATTACCAATGGCATTTTTTCAAAACTTTTTTTTCACGTTCTGACACTTTTATAAGGTGAAATACACTTAGTAGACATGTTTAGAATCAAAAAGAAAAATCTTTGATCAAAACTCGATTTTTAATGGCAAAGTTCGTAGTAAGCGCAGAACGGCTGAAAAGGGCCTAAATCTTATGTTTTGAGCGAAATTATCGTGTCTAATGCATTACCAATGGCATTTTTTCAAAACTTTTTTTTCACGTTCTGACACTTTTATAAGGTGAAATACACTTAGTAGACATGTTTAGAATCAAAAAGAAAAATCTTTGATCAAAACTCGATTTTTAATGGCAAAGTTCGTAGTAAGCGCAGAACGGCTGAAAAGGGCCTAAATCTTATGTTTTGAGCGAAATTATCGTGTCTAATGCATTACCAACGGCATTTTTTCAAAACTTTTTTTTTCACGTTCTGACACTTTTATAAGGTGAAATACACTTAGTAGACATGTTTAGAATCAAAAAGAAAAATCTTTGATCAAAACTCGATTTTTAATGGCAAAGTTCGTAGTAAGCGCAGAACGGCTGAAAAGGGCCTAAATCTTATGTTTTGAGCGAAATTATCGTGTCTAATGCATTACCAATGGCATTTTTTCAAAACTTTTTTTTTCACGTTCTGACACTTCTATAAGGTGAAATACACTTAGTAGACATGTTTAGAATCAAAAAGAAAAATCTTTGATCAAAACTCGATTTTTAATGGCAAAGTTCGTAGTGAGCGCAGAACGGCTGAAAAGGGCCTAAATCTTATGTTTTGAGCGAAATTATCGTGTCTAATGCATTACCAATGTCATTTTTTCAAAACTTTTTTTTTCACGTTCTGACACTTT
>NC_049990.1:22754005-22765603 GCF_000003815.2 Branchiostoma floridae | reverse complement strand
GATCAAAAACTCGATTTTTAATGGCAAAGTTCGTAGTACAGCGCAGAACGGCTGAAAAGGGCCTAAATCTTATGTTTTGGAGCGAAATTATCGTGTGTAATGCTATTACCAATGGTCATTTTTTCAAAACTTTTTTTTTCACGTTCTGACACTTTTATAAGGTGAAATACACTTAGTAGACATGTTTAGAATCAAAAAGAAAAATCTTTGATCAAAACTCGATTTTTAATGGCAAAGTTCGTAGTAAGCGCAGAACGGCTGAAAAGGGCCTAAATCTTATGTTTTGAGCGAAATTATCGTGTCTAATGCATTACCAATGGCATTTTTTCAAAACTTTTTTTTTCACGTTCTGACACTTTTATAAGGTGAAATACACTTAGTAGACATGTTTAGAATCAAAAAGAAAAATCTTTGATCAAAACTCGATTTTTAATGGCAAAGTTCGTAGTAAGCGCAGAACGGCTGAAAAGGGCCTAAATCTTATGTTTTGAGCGAAATTATCGTGTCTAATGCATTACCAATGGCATTTTTTCAAAACTTTTTTTTTCACGTTCTGACACTTTTATAAGGTGAAATACACTTAGTAGACATGTTTAGAATCAAAAAGAAAAATCTTTGATCAAAACTCGATTTTTAATGGCAAAGTTCGTAGTAAGCGCAGAACGGCTGAAAAGGGCCTAAATCTTATGTTTTGAGCGAAATTATCGTGTCTAATGCATTACCAATGGCATTTTTTCAAAACTTTTTTTTTCACGTTCTGACACTTTTATAAGGTGAAATACACTTAGTAGACATGTTTAGAATCAAAAAGAAAAATCTTTGATCAAAACTCGATTTTTAATGGCAAAGTTCGTAGTAAGCGCAGAACGGCTGAAAAGGGCCTAAATCTTATGTTTTGCGCGAAATTATCGTGTCTAATGCATTACCAATGGCATTTTTTCAAAACTTTTTTTTTCACGTTCTGACACTTTTATAAGGTGAAATACACTTAGTAGACATGTTTTAGAATCAAAAAAGAAAAAATCTTTGATCAAAACTCGATTTTTAATGGCAAAGTTCGTAGTAAGCGCAGAACGGCTGAAAAGGGCCTAAATCTTATGTTTTGAGCGAAATTATCGTGTCTAATGCCATTACCAATGGCATTTTTTCAAAACTTTTTTTGTTCACGTTCCTGACACTTTTATAAAGGTGAAATACACCTTAGTAGCACATGTTTAGAATCAAAAAGAAAAATCTTTGATCAAAACTCGATTTTTAATGGCCAAAGTTCGTAGTAAGCGCAGAACGGCTGAAAAGGGCCTATATCTTATGTTTTGAGCGAAATTATCGTGTCTAATGCATTACCCATGGCATTTTTTCAAAACTTTTTTTTTCACGTTCTGACACTTTTATAAGGTGAAATACACTTAGTAGACATGTTTAGAATCAAAAAGAAAAATCTTTGATCAAAACTCGATTTTTAATGGCAAAGTTCGTAGTAAGCGCAGAACGGCTGAAAAGGGCCTAAATCTTATGTTTTGAGCGAAATTATCGTGTCTAATGCATTACCAATGGCATTTTTTCAAAACTTTTTTTTTCACGTTCTGACACTTTTATAAGGTGAAATACACTTAGTAGACATGTTTAGAATCAAAAAGAAAAATCTTTGATCAAAACTCGATTTTTAATGGCAAAGTTCGTAGTAAGCGCAGAACGGCTGAAAAGGGCCTAAATCTTATGTTTTGAGCGAAATTATCGTGTCTAATGCATTACCAATGGCATTTTTTCAAAACTTTTTTTTTCACGTTCTGACACTTTTATAAGGTGAAATACACTTAGTAGACATGTTTAGAATCAAAAAGAAAAATCTTTGATCAAAACTCGATTTTTAATGGCAAAGTTCGTAGTAAGCGCAGAACGGCTGAAAAGGGCCTAAATCTTATGTTTTGAGCGAAATTATCGTGTCTAATGCATTACCAATGGCATTTTTTCAAAACTTTTTTTTTCACGTTCTGACACTTTTATAGAGGTGAAATACACTTAGTAGACATGTCTTAGAATCTAAACAGAAAAATCTTTGATCCAAACTCGATTTTTAATGGCAAAGTTCGTAGTAAGCGCAGAACGGCATCGAAAAGGGCCTAAATCTTAAGTTTTGAGCGAAATTATCGTGTCTAAAGCATTACCAATGGCAATTTTTCAAAACTTTTTTTTTCACGTTCTGACAACTTTTATAAGGTGAAATACACTTAGTAGACATGTTTAGAATCAAAAAGAAAAATCTTTGATCAAAACTCGATTTTTAATGGCAAAGTTCGTAGTAAGCGCAGAACGGCTGAAAAGGGCCTAAATCTTATGTTTTGAGCGAAATTATCGTGTCTAATGCACTACCAATGGCATTTTTTCAAAACTTTTTTTTTCACGTTCTGACACTTTTATAAGGTGAAATACACTTAGTAGACATGTTTAGAATCAAAAAGAAAAATCTTTGATCAAAACTCGATTTTTAATGGCAAAGTTCGTAGTAAGCGCAGAACGGCTGAAAAGGGCCTAAATCTTATGTTTTGAGCGAAATTACCGTGTCTAATGCATTACCAATGGCATTTTTTCAAAACTTTTTTTTTCACGTTCTGACACTTTTATAAGGTGAAATACACTTAGTAGACATGTTTAGAATCAAAAAGAAAAATCTTTGATCAAAACTCGATTTTTAATGGCAAAGTTCGTAGTAAGCGCAGAACGGCTGAAAAGGGCCTAAATCTTATGTTTTGAGCGAAATTACCGTGTCTAATGCATTACCAATGGCATTTTTTCAAAACTTTTTTTTTCACGTTCTGACACTTTTATTAAGGTGAAATACACTTAGTAGACATGTTTAGAATCAAAAAGAAAAATCTTTGATCAAAACTCGATTTTTAATGGCAAAGTTCGTAGTGAGCGCAGAACGGCTGAAAAGGGCCTATATCTTATGTTTTGAGCGAAATTATCGTGTCTAATGCATTACCAATGGCATTTTTTCAAAACTTTTTTTTTCACGTTCTGACACTTTCATAAGGTGAAATACACTTAGTAGACATGTTTAGAATCAAAAAGAAAAATCTTTGATCAAAACTCGATTTTTAATGGCAAAGTTCGTAGTAAGCGCAGAACGGCTGAAAAGGGCCTAAATCTTATGTTTTGAGCGAAATTATCGTGTCTAATGCATTACCAATGGCATTTTTTCAAAACTTTTTTTTTCACGTTCTGACACTTTTATAAGCTGAAATACACTTAGTAGACATGTTTAGAATCAAACAGAAAAATCTTTAATCAAAACTCGATTTTTAATGGCAAAGTTCGTAGTGAGCGCAGAACGGCTGAAAAGGGCCTAAATCTTATGTTTTGAGCGAAATTATCGTGTCTAATGCGTTACCAATGGCATTTTTTCAAAACTTTTTTTTTCACGTTCTAACACGTTCATAAGGTGAAATACACTTAGTAGACATGTTTAGAATCAAAAAGAAAAATCTTTGATCAAAACTCGATTTTTAATGGCAAAGTTCGTAGTAAGCGCAGAACGGCTGAAAAGGGCCTAAATCTTATGTTTTGAGCGAAATAATCGTGTCTAATGCATTACCAATGGCATTTTTTCAAAACTTTTTTTCACGTTCTGACACTTTCATAAGGTGAAATACACTTAGTAGACATGTTTAGAATCAAAAAGAAAAACCTTTGATCAAAACTCGATTTTTAATGGCAAAGTTCGTAGTAAGCGCAGAACGGCTTAAAAATACCTAAATCTTATGTTTTGAGCGAAATTATCGTGTCTAATGCATTACCAATGGCATTTTTTCGAAACTTTTTTTTTCACGTTCTGACACTTTCATAAGGTGAAATACACTTAGTAGACATGTTTAGAATCAAAAAGAAAAATCTTTGATCAAAACTCGATTTTTAATGGCAAAGTTCGTCGTAAGCGCAGAACGGCTGAAAAGGGCCTAAATCTTATGTTTTGAGCGAAATAATCGTGTCTAATGCATTACCAATGGCATTTTTTCAAAACTTTTTTTTTCACGTTCTGACACTTTCATAAGGTGAAATACACTTAGTAGACATGTTTAGAATCAAACAGAAAAATCTTTAATCAAAACTCGATTTTTAATGGCAAAGTTCGTAGTAAGCGCAGAACGGCTGAAAAGGGCCTAAATCTTATGTTTTGAGCGAAATTATCGTGTCTAATGCATTACCAATGGCATTTTTTCGAAACTTTTTTTTTCACGTTCTGACACTTTCATAAGGTGAAATACACTTAGTAGACATGTTTAGAATCAAACAGAAAAATCTTTAATCAAAACTCGATTTTTAATGGCAAAGTTCGTAGTGAGCGCAGAACGGCTGAAAAGGGCCTAAATCTTATGTTTTGAGCGAAATTATCGTGTCTAATGCATTACCAATGGCATTTTTTCAAAACTTTTTTTTCACGTTCTGACACTTTTATAAGGTGAAATACACTTAGTAGACATGTTTAGAATCAAAAAGAAAAATCTTTGATCAAAACTCGATTTTTAATGGCAAAGTTCGTAGTAAGCGCAGAACGGCTGAAAAGGGCCTAAATCTTATGTTTTGAGCGAAATTATCGTGTCTAATGCATTACCAATGGCATTTTTTCAAAACTTTTTTTTTCACGTTCTAACACGTTCATAAGGTGAAATACACTTAGTAGACATGTTTAGAATCAAAAAGAAAAATCTTTGATCAAAACTCGATTTTTAATGGCAAAGTTCGTCGTAAGCGCAGAACGGCTGAAAAGGGCCTAAATCTTATGTTTTGAGCGAAATAATCGTGTCTAATGCATTACCAATGGCATTTTTTCAAAACTTTTTTTCACGTTCTGACACTTTCATAAGGTGAAATACACTTAGTAGACATGTTTAGAATCAAAAAGAAAAACCTTTGATCAAAACTCGATTTTTAATGGCAAAGTTCGTAGTAAGCGCAGAACGGCTGAAAAAGACCTAAATCTTATGTTTTGAGCGAAATTATCGTGTCTAATGCATTACCAATGGCATTTTTTCGAAACTTTTTTTTTCACGTTCTGACACTTTCATAAGGTGAAATACACTTAGTAGACATGTTTAGAATCAAAAAGAAAAATCTTTGATCAAAACTCGATTTTTAATGGCAAAGTTCGTCGTAAGCGCAGAACGGCTGAAAAGGGCCTAAATCTTATGTTTTGAGCGAAATAATCGTGTCTAATGCATTACCAATGGCATTTTTTCAAAACTTTTTTTTTCACGTTCTGACACTTTCATAAGGTGAAATACACTTAGTAGACATGTTTAGAATCAAACAGAAAAATCTTTAATCAAAACTCGATTTTTAATGGCAAAGTTCGTAGTAAGCGCAGAACGGCTGAAAAGGGCCTAAATCTTATGTTTTGAGCGAAATTATCGTGTCTAATGCATTACCAATGGCATTTTTTCGAAACTTTTTTTTCACGTTCTGACACTTTCATAAGGTGAAATACACTTAGTAGACATGTTTAGAATCAAACAGAAAAATCTTTAATCAAAACTCGATTTTTAATGGCAAAGTTCGTAGTGAGCGCAGAACGGCTGAAAAGGGCCTAAATCTTATGTTTTGAGCGAAATTATCGTGTCTAATGCATTACCAATGGCATTTTTTCAAATCTTATTTTTCACGTTCTGACACTTTTATAAGGTGAAATACACTTAGTAGACATGTTTAGAATCAAAAAGAAAAATCTTTGATCAAAACTCGATTTTTAATGGCAAAGTTGGTAGTAAGCGCAGAACGGCTGAAAAGGGCCTAAATCTTATGTTTTGAGCGAAATTATCGTGTCTAATGCATTACCAATGGCATTTTTTCAAAACTTTTTTTTTCACGTTCTGACACTTTTATAAGGTGAAATACACTTAGTAGACATGTTTAGAATCAAAAAGAAAAATCTTTGATCAAAACTCGATTTTTAATGGCAAAGTTGGTAGTAAGCGCAGAACGGTTGAAAAGGGCCTAAATCTTATGTTTTGAGCGAAATTATCGTGTCTAATGCATTACCAATGGCATTTTTTCAAAACTTTTTTTTTCACGTTCTGACACTTTTATAAGGTGAAATACACTTAGTAGACATGTTTAGAATCAAAAAGAAAAATCTTTGATCAAAACTCGATTTTTAATGGCAAAGTTCGTAGTAAGCGCAGAACGGTTGAAAAGGGCCTAAATCTTATGTTTTGAGCGAAATTATCGTGTCTAATGCATTACCAATGGCATTTTTTCAAAAGCTTTTTTTTTCACGGTCTGACACTTTTATAAGGTGAAATACACTTAGTAGACATGTTTAGAATCAAAAAGAAAAATCTTTAATCAAAACTCGATTTTTAATGGCAAAGTTCGTAGTAAGCGCAGAACGGCTGAAAAGGGCCTAAATCTTATGTTTTGAGCGAAATTATCGTGTCTAATGCATTACCAATGGCATTTTTTCAAAACTTTTTTTTTCACGTTCTGACACTTTTATAAGGTGAAATACACTTAGCAGACATGTTTAGAATCAAAAAGAAAAATCTTTGATCAAAACTCGATTTTTAATGGCAAAGTTCGTAGTAAGCGCAGAACGGCTGAAAAGGGCCTAAATCTTATGTTTTGAGCGAAATTATCGTGTCTAATGCATTACCAATGGCATTTTTTCAAAACTTTTTTTTTCACGTTCTGACACTTTTATAAGGTGAAATACACTTAGTAAACATGTTTAGAATCAAAAAGAAAAATCTTTGATCAAAACTCGATTTTTAATGGCAAAGTCCGTAGTAAGCGCAGAACGGCTGAAAAGGGCCTATATCTTATGTTTTGAGCGAAATTATCGTGTCTAATGCATTACCAATGGCATTTTTTCAAAACTTTTTTTTTCACGTTCTGACACTTTTATAAGGTGAAATACACTTAGTAGACATGTTTAGAATCAAAAAGAAAAATCTTTGATCAAAACTCGATTTTTAATGGCAAAGTTCGTAGTAAGCGCAGAACGGCTGAAAAGGGCCTATATCTTATGTTTTGAGCGAAATTATCGTGTCTAATGCATTACCAATGGCATTTTTTCAAAACCTTTTTTTTCACGTTCTGACACTTTTATAAGGTGAAATACACTTAGTAAACATGTTTAGAATCAAAAAGAAAAATCTTTGATCAAAACTCGATTTTTAATGGCAAAGTACGTAGTAAGCGCAGAACGGCTGAAAAGGGCCTAAATCTTATGTTTTGAGCGAAATTAGCGTGTCTAATGCATTACCAATGGCATTTTTTCAAAACTTTTTTTTTCACGTTCTGACACTTTTATAAGGTGAAATACACTTAGTAGACATGTTTAGAATCAAAAAGAAAAATCTTTGATCAAAACTCGATTTTTAATGGCAAAGTTCGTAGTAAGCGCAGAACGGCTGAAAAGGGCCTATATCTTATGTTTTGAGCGAAATTATCGTGTCTAATGCATTACCAATGGCATTTTTTCAAAACTTTTTTTTTCACGTTCTGACAGTTTCATAAGGTGAAATACACTTAGTAGACATGTTTAGAATCAAAAAGAAAAATCTTTGATCAAAACTCGATTTTTAATGGCAAAGTTCGTAGTAAGCGCAGAACGGCTGAAAAGGGCCTATATCTTATGTTTTGAGCGAAATTATCGTGCCTAATGCATTACCAATGGCATTTTTTCAAAACTTTTTTTTCGCGTTCTGACACTTTTATAAGGTGAAATACACTTAGTAGACATGTTTAGAATCAAAAAGAAAAATCTTTGATCAAAACTCGATTTTTAATGGCAAAGTTCGTAGTAAGCGCAGAACGGCTGAAAAGGGCCTATATCTTATGTTTTGAGCGAAATTATCGTGTCTAATGCATTACCAATGGCATTTTTTCAAAACTTTTTTTTTCACGTTCTGACACTTTTATAAGGTGAAATACACTTAGTAGACATGTTTAGAATCAAAAAGAAAAATCTTTGATCAAAACTCGATTTTTAATGGCAAAGTTCGTAGTAAGCGCAGAACGGCTGAAAAGGGCCTATATCTTATGTTTTGAGCGAAATTATCGTGTCTAATGCATTACCAATGGCATTTTTTCAAAACCTTTTTTTTCACGTTCTGACACTTTTATAAGGTGAAATACACTTAGTAGACATGTTTAGAATCAAAAAGAAAAATCTTTGATCAAAACTCGATTTTTAATGGCAAAGTTCGTAGTAAGCGCAAAACGGCTGAAAAGGGCCTAAATCTTATGTTTTGAGCGAAATTATCGTGTCTAATGCATTACCAATGGCATTTTTTCAAAACTTTTTTTTTCACGTTCTGACACTTTTATAAGGTGAAATACACTTAGTAGACATGTTTAGAATCAGAAAGAAAAATCTTTGATCAAAACTCGATTTTTAATGGCAAAGTTCGTAGTAAGCGCAGAACGGCTGAAAAGGGCCTAAATCTTATGTTTTGAGCGAAATTATCGTGTCTAATGCATTACCAATGGCATTTTTTCAAAACTTTTTTTTTCACGTTCTGACACTTTTATAAGGTGAAATACACTTAGTAGACATGTTTAGAATCAAAAAGAAAAATCTTTGATCAAAACTCGATTTTTAATGGCAAAGTTCGTAGTAAGCGCAGAACGGCTGAAAAGGGCCTATATCTTATGTTTTGAGCGAAATTATCGTGTCTAATGCATTACCAATGGCATTTTTTCAAAACCTTTTTTTTCACGTTCTGACACTTTTATAAGGTGAAATACACTTAGTAGACATGTTTAGAATCAAAAAGAAAAATCTTTGATCAAAACTCGATTTTTAATGGCAAAGTTCGTAGTAAGCGCAGAACGGCTGAAAAGGGCCTATATCTTATGTTTTGAGCGAAATTATCGTGTCTAATGCATTACCAATGGCATTTTTTCAAAACCTTTTTTTTCACGTTCTGACACTTTTATAAGGTGAAATACACTTAGTAGACATGTTTAGAATCAAAAAGAAAAATCTTTGATCAAAACTCGATTTTTAATGGCAAAGTTCGTAGTAAGCGCAGAACGGCTGAAAAGGGCCTAAATCTTATGTTTTGAGCGAAATTATCGTGTCTAATGCATTACCAATGGCATTTTTTCAAAACTTTTTTTTTCACGTTCTGACACTTTTATAAGGTGAAATACACTTAGTAGACATGTTTAGAATCAAAAAGAAAAATCTTTGATCAAAACTCGATTTTTAATGGCAAAGTTCGTAGTAAGCGCAGGACGGCTGAAAAGGGCCTAAATCTTATGTTTTGAGCGAAATTACCGTGTCTAATGCATTACCAATGGCATTTTTTCAAAACTTTTTTTTTCACGTTCTGACACTTTTATAAGGTGAAATACACTTAGTAGACATGTTTAGAATCAAAAAGAAAAATCTTTGATCAAAACTCGATTTTTAATGGCAAAGTTCGTAGTAAGCGCAGAACGGCTGAAAAGGGCCTAAATCTTATGTTTTGAGCGAAATTACCGTGTCTAATGCATTACCAATGGCATTTTTTCAAAACTTTTTTTTTCACGTTCTGACACTTTTATAAGGTGAAATACACTTAGTAGACATGTTTAGAATCAAAATGAAATCTTTGATCAAAACTCGATTTTTAATGGCAAAGTTCGTAGTAAGCGCAGAACGGCTGAAAAGGGCCTAAATCTTATGTTTTGAGCGAAATTATCGTGTCTAATGCATTACCAATGGCATTTTTTCAAAACTTTTTTTTTTCACGTTCTGACACTTTTATAAGGTGAAATACACTTAGTAGACATGTTTAG
The DNA here is from genome assembly GCF_000003815.2 of Branchiostoma floridae. Classification (NCBI taxonomy): domain Eukaryota; kingdom Metazoa; phylum Chordata; class Leptocardii; order Amphioxiformes; family Branchiostomatidae; genus Branchiostoma; species Branchiostoma floridae. The sequence continues at coordinate 22,755,817 of NC_049990.1, read as the reverse complement.
AATCAAAATGAAAAATCTTTGATCAAAACTCGATTTTTAATGGCAAAGTTCGTAGTAAGCGCAGAACGGCTGAAAAGGGCCTAAATCTTATGTTTTGAGCGAAATTATCGTGTCTAATGCATTACCAATGGCATTTTTTCAAAACTTTTTTTTTCACGTTCTGACACTTTTATAAGGTGAAATACACTTAGTAGACATGTTTAGAATCAAAAAGAAAAATCTTTGATCAAAACTCGATTTTTAATGGCAAAGTTCGTAGTAAGCGCAGAACGGCTGAAAAGGGCCTAAATCTTATGTTCTGAGCGAAATTATCGTGTCTAATGCATTACCAATGGCATTTTTTCAGAACTTTTTTTTTCACGTTCTGACACTTTTATAAGGTGAAATACACTTAGTAGACATGTTTAGAATCAAAAAGAAAAATCTTTGATCAAAACTCGATTTTTAATGGCAAAGTTCGTAGTAAGCGCAGAACGGCTGAAAAGGGCCTAAATCTTATGTTTTGAGCGAAATTATCGTGTCTAATGCATTACCAATGGCATTTTTTCAAAACTTTTTTTTTCACGTTCTGACACTTTTATAAGGTGAAATACACTTAGTAGACATGTTTAGAATCAAAAAGAAAAATCTTTGATCAAAACTCGATTTTTAATGGCAAAGTTCGTAGTAAGCGCAGAACGGCTGAAAAGGGCCTAAATCTTATGTTTTGAGCGAAATTATCGTGTCTAATGCATTACCAATGGCATTTTTTCAAAACTTTTTTTTTCACGTTCTGACACTTTTATAAGGTGAAATACACTTAGTAGACATGTTTAGAATCAAAAAGAAAAATCTTTGATCAAAACTCGATTTTTAATGGCAAAGTTCGTAGTAAGCGCAGAACGGCTGAAAAGGGCCTAAATCTTATGTTTTGAGCGAAATTATCGTGTCTAATGCATTACCAATGGCATTTTTTCAAAACTTTTTTTTTCACGTTCTGACACTTTTATAAGGTGAAATACACTTAGTAGACATGTTTAGAATCAAAAAGAAAAATCTTTGATCAAAACTCGATTTTTAATGGCAAAGTTCGTAGTAAGCGCAGAACGGCTGAAAAGGGCCTAAATCTTATGTTTTGAGCGAAATTATCGTGTCTAATGCATTACCAATGGCATTTTTTCAAAACTTTTTTTTTCACGTTCTGACACTTTTATAAGGTGAAATACACTTAGTAGACATGTTTAGAATCAAAAAGAAAAATCTTTGATCAAAACTCGAGTTTTAATGGCAAAGTTCGTAGTAAGCGCAGAACGGCTGAAAAGGGCCTAAATCTTATGTTTTGAGCGAAATTACCGTGTCTAATGCATTACCAATGGCATTTTTTCAAAACTTTTTTTTTCACGTTCTGACACTTTTATAAGGTGAAATACACTTAGTAGACATGTTTAGAATCAAAAAGAAAAATCTTTGATCAAAACTCGATTTTTAATGGCAAAGTTCGTAGTAAGCGCAGAACGGCTGAAAAGGGCGCTATAATCTTATGTTTTGAGCGAAATTATCGATGTCTAAGATGCAGTTACCCAATGGGCATTTTTTCAAAACCTTTTTTTTCACGTTCTGACACATCTATAAGGTAAAATAAACTTCAGTTAGACATGTTTAGTATCAAAAAGAAAAATCTATTGATCTTTGACTCAGAAACTCAATGGTAAAGTTGGCAGTAATACGTAGTAAGCGCAGAAAAGGCTGACAAGGGCCTAAATCTTATGATGCGAAGCGAAATTATCGTGATCTAATAGCATTACCAATGGCATTTCAAAACTAACTTTTTTT
>NC_049990.1:22748623-22753159 GCF_000003815.2 Branchiostoma floridae | reverse complement strand
CAAAACTTTTTTTTTTCACGTTCTGACACTTTTATAAGGTGAAATACACTTAGTAGACATGTTTAGAATCTAAAAGAAAAATCTTTGATCAAAACTCGATTTTTAATGGCAAAGTTCGTAGTAAGCGCAGAACGGCTGAAAAGGGCCTAAATCTTATGTTTTGAGCGAAATTATCGTGTCTAATGCATTACCAATGGCATTTTTTCAAAACTTTTTTTTTCACGTTCTGACACTTTTATAAGGTGAAATACACTTAGTAGACATGTTTAGAATCAAAAAGAAAAATCTTCTGATCAAAACTCGATTTTTAATGGCAAAGTTTCGTAGTAAGCGCAGAACGGCTGAAAAGGGGCCTAAATCTTATGTTTTGAGCGAAATTATCGTGTCTAATGCATTACCAATGGCATTTTTTCAAAACCTTTTTTTTCACGTTCTGACACTTTTATAAGGTGAAATACACTTAGTAGACATGTTTAGAATCAAAAAGAAAAATCTTTGATCAAAACTCGATTTTTAATGGCAAAGTTCGTAGTAAGCGCAGAACGGCTGAAAAGGGCCTAAATCTTATGTTTTGAGCGAAATTACCGTGTCTAATGCATTACCAATGGCATTTTTTCAAAACTTTTTTTTTCACGTTCTGACACTTTTATAAGGTGAAATACACTTAGTAGACATGTTTAGAATCAAAAAGAAAAATCTTTGATCAAAACTCGATTTTTAATGGCAAAGTTCGTAGTAAGCGCAGAACGGCTGAAAAGGGCCTAAATCTTATGTTTTGAGCGAAATTATCGTGTCTAATGCATTACCAATGGCATTTTTTCAAAACTTTTTTTTCACGTTCTGACACTTTTATAAGGTGAAATACACTTAGTAGACATGTTTAGAATCAAAAAGAAAAATCTTTGATCAAAACTCGATTTTTAATGGCAAAGTTCGTAGTAAGCGCAGAACGGCTGAAAAGGGCCTAAATCTTATGTTTTGAGCGAAATTATCGTGTCTAATGCATTACCAATGGCATTTTTTCAAAACTTTTTTTTTCACGTTCTGACACTTTTATAAGGTGAAATACACTTAGTAGACATGTTTAGAATCAAAAAGAAAAATCTTTGATCAAAACTCGATTTTTAATGGCAAAGTTCGTAGTAAGCGCAGAACGGCTGAAAAGGGCCTAAATCTTATGTTTTGAGCGAAATTATCGTGTCTAATGCATTACCAATGGCATTTTTTCAAAACTTTTTTTTCACGTTCTGACACTTTTATAAGGTGAAATACACTTAGTAGACATGTTTAGAATCAAAAAGAAAAATCTTTGATCAAAAGTCGATTTTTAATGGCAAAGTTCGTAGTAAGCGCAGAACGGCTGAAAAGGGGCCGTAAATCTTATGTTTTGAGCGAAATTATCGTGTCTAATGCATTACCAATGGCATTTTTTCAAAACGTACTTTTTTTTTCACGTTCTGACACTTTTAGTACAGGTGAAATACACTTAGTAGACAGTGTTTAGAATCAAAAAGAAAAATCTTTGATGAACAACTCGATTTTTAATGGCAAAGTTCGTAGTAAGCGCAGAACGGCTGAAAAGGGCCTAAATCTTATGTTTTGAGCGAAATTACCGTGTCTAATGCATTACCAATGGCATTTTTTCAAAACTTTTTTTTTCACGTTCTGACACTTTTATAAGGTGAAATACACTTAGTAGACATGTTTAGAATCAAAAAGAAAAATCTTTGATCAAAACTCGATTTTTAATGGCAAAGTTCGTAGTTAGCGCAGAACGGCTGAAAAGGGCCTAAATCTTATGTTTTGAGCGAAATTATCGTGTCTAATGCATTACCAATGGCATTTTTTCAAAACTTTTTTTTTCACGTTCTGACACTTTTATAAGGTGAAATACACTTAGTAGACATGTTTAGAATCAAAAAGAAAAATCTTTGATCAAAACTCGATTTTTAATGGCAAAGTTCGTAGTAAGCGCAGAACGGCTGAAAAGGGCCTAAATCTTATGTTTTGAGCGAAATTATCGTGTCTAATGCATTACCAATGGCATTTTTTCAAAACTTTTTTTTTTCACGTTCTGACACTTTTATAAGGTGAAATACACTTAGTAGACATGTTTAGAATCAAAAAGAAAAATCTTTGATCAAAACTCGATTTTTAATGGCAAAGTTCGTAGTAAGCGCAGAACGGCTGAAAAGGGCCTAAATCTTATGTTTTGAGCGAAATTATCGTGTCTAATGCATTACCAATGGCATTTTTTCAAAACTTTTTTTTTCACGTTCTGACACTTTTATAAGGGGAAATACACTTAGTAGACATGTTTAGAATCAAAAAGAAAAATCTTTGATCAAAACTCGTATTTTAATGGCAAAGTTCGTAGTAAGCGCAGAACGGCTGAAAAGGGCCTAAATCTTATGTTTTGAGCGAAATTATCGTGTCTAATGCATTACCAATGGCATTTTTTCAAACCTTTTTTTTTCACGTTCTGACACTTTTATAAGGTGAAATACACTTAGTAGACATGTTTAGAATCAAAAAGAAAAATCTTTGATCAAAACTCGATTTTTAATGGCAAAGTTCGTAGTAAGCGCAGAACGGCTGAAAAGGGCCTAAATCTTATGTTTTGAGCGAAATTATCGTGTCTAATGCATTACCAATGGCATTTTTTCAAAACTTTTTTTTTCACGTTCTGACACTTTTATAAGGTGAAATACACTTAGTAGACATGTTTAGAATCAAAAAGAAAAATCTTTGATCAAAACTCGATTTTTAATGGCAAAGTTCGTAGTAAGCGCAGAACGGCTGAAAAGGGCCTAAATCTTATGTTTTGAGCGAAATTATCGTGTCTAATGCATTACCAATGGCATTTTTTTTCAAAACTTTTTTTTTCACGTTCTGACACTTTTATAAGGTGAAATACACTTAGTAGACATGTTTAGAATCAAAAAGAAAAATCTTTGATCAAAACTCGATTTTTAATGGCAAAGTTCGTAGTAAGCGCAGAACGGCTGAAAAGGGCCTAAATCTTATGTTTTGAGCGAAATTATCGTGTCTAATGCATTACCCAAATGGCATTTTTTCAAAACTTTTTTTTTCACGTTCTGACACTTTTATAAGGTGAAATACACTTAGTAGACATGTTTAGAATCAAAAAGAAAAATCTTTGATCAAAACTCGATTTCTAATGGCAAAGTTCGTAGTAAGCGCAGAACGGCTGAAAAGGGCCTAAATCTTATGTTTTGAGCGAAATTATCGTGTCTAATGCATTACCAATGGCATTTTTTCAAAACTTTTTTTTTCACGTTCTGACACTTTTATAAGGTGAAATACACTTAGTAGACATGTTTAGAATCAAAAAGAAAAATCTTTGATCAAAACTCGATTTTTAATGGCAAAGTTGGTAGTAAGCGCAGAACGGCTGAAAAGGGCCTAAATCTTATGTTTTGAGCGAAATTATCGTGTCTAATGCATTACCAATGGCATTTTTTCAAAACTTTTTTTTTCACGTTCTGACACTTTTATAAGGTGAAATACACTTAGTAGACATGTTTAGAATCAAAAAGAAAAATCTTTGATCAAAACTCGATTTTTAATGGCAAAGTTCGTAGTAAGCGCAGAACGGCTGAAAAGGGCCTAAATCTTATGTTTTGAGCGAAATTATCGTGTCTAATGCATTACCAATGGCATTTTTTCAAAACTTTTTTTTTCACGTTCTGACACTTTTATAAGGTGAAATACACTTAGTAGACATGTTTAGAATCAAAAAGAAAAATCTTTGATCAAAACTCTATTTTAAATGGCAAAGTTCGTAGTAAGCGCAGAACGGCTGAAAAGGGCCTAAATCTTATGTTTTGAGCGAAATTTTCGTGTCTAATGCATTACCAATGGCATTTTTTCAAAACTTTTTTTTTCACGTTCTGACACTTTTATAAGGTGAAATACACTTAGTAGACATGTTTAGAATCAAAAAGAAAAATCTTTGATCAAAACTCTATTTTAAATGGCAAAGTTCGTAGTAAGCGCAGAACGGCTGAAAAGGGCCTAAATCTTATGTTTTGAGCGAAATTTTCGTGTCTAATGCATTACCAATGGCATTTTTTCAAAACTTTTTTTTTCACGTTCTGACACTTTTATAAGGTGAAATACACTTAGTAGACATGTTTAGAATCAAAAAGAAAAATCTTTGATCAAAACTCGATTTTTAATGGCAAAGTTCGTAGTAAGCGCAGAACGGCTGAAAAGGGCCTAAATCTTATGTTTTGAGCGAAAATATCGTGTCTAATGCATTACCAATGGCATTTTTTCAAAACTTTTTTTTTCAGCGTCTCTGACACTTTTATAAGGTGAAATACACTTAGTAGACCATGTTTAGAATCAAAAAGAAAAATCTTTGATCAAACTCGACTTTTAATGGCAAAGTTCGTAGTAAGCGCAGAACGGCTGAGAAGGGCCTAAATCTTATGTTTTGAGCGAAATTATCGTGTCTAATGCATTACCAATGGCATTTTTTCAAAACTTTTTTTTTCACGTTCTGACACT
>NC_049990.1:22746393-22748128 GCF_000003815.2 Branchiostoma floridae | reverse complement strand
AGTTCGTAGTAAGCGCAGAACGGCTGAAAAGGGCCTAAATCTTATGTTTTGAGCGAAATTATCGTGTCTAATGCATTGCCAATGGCCTTTTTTCAAACCTTTTTTTTTCCCGTTCGGACACTTTTATAGGGGGAAATACACTTCGTAGCCATGTTTAGATTCAAAAAGAAAAATCTTTGCTCCAAACGGGGAATTTTGAGGGCCAACTTCGTAGTAAGCGCAGAACGACTGAAAGGGCCCCCAGTCTTCCTGGTATTAGGGAAATTATCGTGTCTAAAGCATTACCAATGGCATTTTTTCAAAACTTTTTTTTTCACGTTCTGACACTTTTATAAGGTGAAATACACTTAGTAGACATGTTAGAATCAAAAAGAAAAATCTTTGATCAAAACTCGATTTTTAATGGCAAAGTTCGTAGTAAGCGCAGAACGGCTGAAAAGGGCCTAAATCTTATGTTTTGAGCGAAATTATCGTGTCTAATGCATTACCAATGGCATTTTTTCAAAACTTTTTTTTTCACGTTCTGACACTTTTATAAGGTGAAATACACTTAGTAGACATGTTTAGAATCAAAAAGAAAAATCTTTGATCAAAACTCGATTTTTAATGGCAAAGTTCGTAGTAAGCGCAGAACGGCTGAAAAGGGCCTAAATCTTATGTTTTGAGCGAAATTATCGTGTCTAATGCATTACCAATGGCATTTTTTCAAAACTTTTTTTTTCACGTTCTGACACTTTTATAAGGTGAAATACACTTAGTAGACATGTTTAGAATCAAAAAGAAAAATCTTTGATCAAAACTCGATTTTTAATGGCAAAGTTCGTAGTAAGCGCAGAACGGCTGAAAAGGGCCTAAATCTTATGTTTTGAGCGAAATTATCGTGTCTAATGCATTACCAATGGCATTTTTTCAAAACTTTTTTTTTCACGTTCTGACACTTTTATAAGGTGAAATACACTTAGTAGACATGTTTAGAATCAAAAAGAAAAATCTTTGATCAAAACTCGATTTTTAATGGCAAAGTTCGTAGTAAGCGCAGAACGGCTGAAAAGGGCCTAAATCTTATGTTTTGAGCGAAATTATCGTGTCTAATGCATTACCAATGGCATTTTTTCAAAACTTTTTTTTTCACGTTCTGACACTTTTATAAGGTGAAATACACTTAGTAGACATGTTTAGAATCAAAAAGAAAAATCTTTGATCAAAACTCGATTTTTAATGGCAAAGTTCGTAGTAAGCGCAGAACGGCTGAAAAGGGCCTAAATCTTATGTTTTGAGCGAAATTATCGTGTCTAATGCATTACCAATGGCATTTTTTCAAAACTGTTTTTTTCACGTTCTGACACTTTTATAAGGTGAAATACACTTAGTAGACATGTTTAGAATCAAAAAGAAAAATCTTTGATCAAAACTCGATTTTTAATGGCAAAGTTCGTAATAAGCGCAGAACGGCTGAAAAGGGCCTAAATCTTATGTTTTGAGCGAAATTATCGTGTCTAATGCATTACCAATGGCATTTTTTCAAAACTTTTTTTTTCACGTTCTGACACTTTTATAAGGGGAAATACACTTAGTAGACATGTTTAGAATCAAAAAGAAAAATCTTTGATCAAAACTCGATTTTTTAATGGCAAAGTTTCGTAGTAAGCGCAGAACGGCTGAAAAAGGGCCCTAAATCTTATGTTTTGAGCGAAATTATCGTGTCTAATGCATTACCAATGGGCATTTTTTCAAA
>NC_049990.1:22742918-22746260 GCF_000003815.2 Branchiostoma floridae | reverse complement strand
CGGCTGAAAAGGGCCTAAATCTTATGTTTTGAGCGAAATTATCGTGTCGCATGCATTACCAATGGCATTTTTTCAAAACTTTTTTTTTCACGTTCTGACACTTTTATAAGGTGAAATACACTTAGTAGACATGTTTAGAAATCAAAAAGAAAAATCTTTGATCAAAACTCGATTTTTAATGGCAAAGTTGGTAGTAAAGCGCAGAACGGCTGAAAAGGGCCTAAATCTTATGTTTTGAGCGAAATTATCGTGTCTAATGCATTACCATTGGCATTTTTACGAAACTTTTTTTTTCATGTCCTGACACTTTTATACGGTGAATTACACTTAGTAGACATGTTTAGAATCAAAAAGAAAAATCTTTGATCAAAACTCGATTTTTAATGGCAAAGTTGGTAGTAAGCGCAGAACGGCTGAAAAGGGCCTAAATCTTATGTTTTGAGCGAAATTATCGTGTCTAATGCATTACCAATGGCATTTTTTCAAAACTTTTTTTTTCACGTTCTGACACTTTTATAAGGTGAAATACACTTAGTAGACATGTTTAGAATCAAAAAGAAAAATCTTTGATCAAAACTCGATTTTTAATGGCAAAGTTGGTAGTAAGCGCAGAACGGCTGAAAAGGGCCTAAATCTTATGTTTTGAGCGAAATTATCGTGTCTAATGCATTACCAATGGCATTTTTTCAAAACTTTTTTTTTCACGTTCTGACACTTTTATAAGGTGAAATACACTTAGTAGACATGTTTAGAATCAAAAAGAAAAATCTTTGATCAAAACTCGATTTTTAATGGCAAAGTTGGTAGTAAGCGCAGAACGGCTGAAAAGGGCCTAAATCTTATGTTTTGAGCGAAATTATCGTGTCTAATGCATTACCAATGGCATTTTTTCAAAACTTTTTTTTTCACGTTCTGACACTTTTATAAGGTGAAATACACTTAGTAGACATGTTTAGAATCAAAAAGAAAAATCTTTGATCAAAACTCGATTTTTAATGGCAAAGTTCGTAGTAAGCGCAGAACGGCTGAAAAGGGCCTAAATCTTATGTTTTGAGCGAAATTATCGTGTCTAATGCATTACCAATGGCATTTTTTCAAAACTTTTTTTTTCACGTTCTGACACTTTTATAAGGTGAAATACACTTAGTAGACATGTTTAGAATCAAAAAGAAAAATCTTTGATCAAAACTCGATTTTTAATGGCAAAGTTCGTAGTAAGCGCAGAACGGCTGAAAAGGGCCTAAATCTTATGTTTTGAGCGAAATTATCGTGTCTAATGCATTACCAATGGCATTTTTTCAAACTTTTTTTTTTCACGTTCTGACACTTTTATAAGGTGAAATACACTTAGTAGACATGTTTAGAATCAAAAAGAAAAATCTTTGATCAAAACTCGATTTTTAATGGCAAAGTTCGTAGTAAGCGCAGAACGGCTGAAAAGGGCCTAAATCTTATGTTTTGAGCGAAATTATCGTGTCTAATGCATTACCAATGGCATTTTTTCAAAACTTTTTTTTTCACGTTCTGACACTTTTATAAGGTGAAATACACTTAGTAGACATGTTTAGAATCAAAAAGAAAAATCTTTGATCAAAACTCGATTTTTAATGGCAAAGTTCGTAGTAAGCGCAGAACGGCTGAAAAGGGCCTAAATCTTATGTTTTGAGCGAAATTATCGTGTCTAATGCATTACCAATGGCATTTTTTCAAAACTTTTTTTTTCACGTTCTGACACTTTTATAAGGTGAAATACACTTAGTAGACATGTTTAGAATCAAAAAGAAAAATCTTTGATCAAAACTCGATTTTTAATGGCAAAGTTCGTAGTAAGCGCAGAACGGCTGAAAAGGGCCTAAATCTTATGTTTTGAGCGAAATTACCGTGTCTAATGCATTACCAATGGCATTTTTTCAAAACTTTTTTTTTCACGTTCTGACACTTTTATAAGGTGAAATACACTTAGTAGACATGTTTAGAATCAAAAAGAAAAATCTTTGATCAAAACTCGATTTTTAATGGCAAAGTTCGTAGTAAGCGCAGAACGGCTGAAAAGGGCCTAAATCTTATGTTTTGAGCGAAATTATCGTGTCTAATGCATTACCAATGGCATTTTTTCAAAACTTTTTTTTTCACGTTCTGACACTTTTATAAGGTGAAATACACTTAGTAGACATGTTTAGAATCAAAAAGAAAAATCTTTGATCAAAACTCGCTTATCAATGCCGACGACCACAAGAGGCGCACAACGGCTGAAAAGGGCCTAAATCTTATGTTTTGAGCGAAATTATCGTGTCTAATGCATTACCAATGGCATTTTTTCAAAACTTTTTTTTTCACGTTCTGACACTTTTATAAGGTGAAATACACTTAGTAGACATGTTTAGAATCAAAAAGAAAAATCTTTGATCAAAACTCGATTTTTAATGGCAAAGTTCGTAGTAAGCGCAGAACGGCTGAAAAGGGCCTAAATCTTATGTTTTGAGCGAAATTACCGTGTCTAATGCATTACCAATGGCATTTTTTCAAAACTTTTTTTTTCACGTTCTGACACTTTTATAAGGTGAAATACACTTAGTAGACATGTTTAGAATCAAAAAGAAAAATCTTTGATCAAAACTCGATTTTTAATGGCAAAGTTCGTAGTAAGCGCAGAACGGCTGAAAAGGGCCTAAATCTTATGTTTTGAGCGAAATTACCGTGTCTAATGCATTACCAATGGCATTTTTTCAAAACTTTTTTTTTCACGTTCTGACACTTTTATAAGGTGAAATACACTTAGTAGACATGTTTAGAATCAAAAAGAAAAATCTTTGATCAAAACTCGATTTTTAATGGCAAAGTTCGTAGTAAGCGCAGAACGGCTGAAAAGGGCCTAAATCTTATGTTTTGAGCGAAATTATCGTGTCTAATGCATTACCAATGGCATTTTTTCAAAACTTTTTTTTTCACGTTCTGACACTTTTATAAGGTGAAATACACTTAGTAGACATGTTTAGAATCAGAAAGGTAAATCGTTGATCAAGACTCGATTTTTAATGGCAAAGTTCGTAGTAAGCGCAGAACGGCTGAAAAGGGCCTAATCTTATGTTCTGAGCGAAATTACCGTGTTTAATGCATTACCAATGGCATTTTTTCAAAACTTTTTTTTTCACGTTCTGACACTTTTATAAGGTGAAATACCCTTAGTAGACATGTTTAGAATCAAAAAGAAAAATCTTTGATCAAAACTCGATTTTTAATGGCAAAGTTCGTAGTAAGCGCAGAACGGCTGAAAAAGGGCTAAATCTTATGTTTTGAGCGAAATTATCGTGTCTAATGCATTACCAATGGCATTTTTTCAAA
>NC_049990.1:22735416-22742818 GCF_000003815.2 Branchiostoma floridae | reverse complement strand
CTTAGTAGACATGTTTAGAATCAAAAAGTAAATCTTTGATCAAAACTCGATTTTTAATGGCAAAGTTCGTAGTAAGCGCAGAACGGCTGAAAAGGGCCTAAATCTTATGTTTGAGCGAAATTATCGTGTCTAATGCATTACCAATGGCATTTTTTCAAAACTTTTTTTTTCGCGTTCATACGCTTTATAAGGGAAATACACTTAGTAGACATGTTTAGAATCAAAAAGAAAAATCTTTGATCAAAACTCGATTTTTTAATGGCAAAGTTCGTAGTAAGCGCAGAACGGCTGAAAAGGGCCTAAATCTTATGTTTTGAGCGAAATTATCGTGTCTAATGCATTACCAATGGCATTTTTTCAAAACTTTTTTTTCACGTTCTGACACTTTTATAAGGTGAAATACACTTAGTAGACATGTTTAGAATCAAAAAGAAAAATCTTTGATCAAAACTCGATTTTTAATGGCAAAGTTCGTAGTAAGCGCAGAACGGCTGAAAAGGGCCTAAATCTTATGTTTTGAGCGAAATTATCGTGTCTAATGCATTACCAATGGCATTTTTTCAAAACTTTTTTTTTCACGTTCTGACACTTTTATAAGGTGAAATACACTTAGTAGACATGTTTAGAATCAAAAAGAAAAATCTTTGATCAAAACTCGATTTTTAATGGCAAAGTGCGTAGTAAGCGCAGAACGGCTGAAAAGGGCCTAAATCTTATGTTTTGAGCGAAATTACCGTGTCCAATGCATTACCAATGGCATTTTTTCAAAACTTTTTTTTTCACGTTCTGACACTTTTATAAGGTGAAATACACTTAGTAGACATGTTTAGAATCAAAAAGAAAAATCTTTGATCAAAACTCGATTTTTAATGGCAAAGTTCGTAGTAAGCGCAGAACGGCTGAAAAGGGCCTAAATCTTATGTTTTGAGCGAAATTATCGTGTCTAATGCATTACCAATGGCATTTTTTCAAAACTTTTTTTTTCACGTTCTGACACTTTTATAAGGTGAAATACACTTAGTAGACATGTTTAGAATCAAAAAGAAAAATCTTTGATCAAAACTCGATTTTTAATGGCAAAGTTCGTAGTAAGCGCAGAACGGCTGAAAAGGGCCTAAATCTTATGTTTTGAGCGAAATTACCGTGTCTAATGCATTACCAATGGCATTTTTTCAAAACTTTTTTTTTCACGTTCTGACACTTTTATAAGGTGAAATACACTTAGTAGACATGTTTAGAATCAAAAAGAAAAATCTTTGATCAAAACTCGATTTTTAATGGCAAAGTTCGTAGTAAGCGCAGAACGGCTGAAAAGGGCCTAAATCTTATGTTTTGAGCGAAATTACCGTGTCTAATGCATTACCAATGGCATTTTTTCAAAACTTTTTTTTCACGTTCTGACACTTTTATAAGGTGAAATACACTTAGTAGACATGTTTAGAATCAAAAAGAAAAATCTTTGATCAAAACTCGTATTTTAATGGCAAAGTTCGTAGTAAGCGCAGAACGGCTGAAAAGGGCCTAAATCTTATGTTTTGAGCGAAATTATCGTGTCTAATGCATTACCAATGGCATTTTTTCAAAACTTTTTTTTTCACGTTCTGACACTTTTATAAGGTGAAATACACTTAGTAGACATGTTTAGAATCAAAAAGAAAAATCTTTGATCAAAACTCGATTTTTAATGGCAAAGTTCGTAGTAAGCGCAGAACGGCTGAAAAGGGCCTAAATCTTATGTTTTGAGCGAAATTATCGTGTCTAATGCATTACCAATGGCATTTTTTCAAAACTTTTTTTTTCACGTTCTGACACTTTTATAAGGTGAAATACACTTAGTAGACATGTTTAGAATCAAAAAGAAAAATCTTTGATCAAAACTCGATTTTTAATGGCAAAGTTCGTAGTAAGCGCAGAACGGCTGAAAAGGGCCTAAATCTTATGTTTTGAGCGAAATTATCGTGTCTAATGCATTACCAATGGCATTTTTTCAAAACTTTTTTTTCACGTTTTGACACTTTTATAAGGTGAAATACACTTAGTAGACATGTTTAGAATCAAAAAGAAAAATCTTTGATCAAAACTCGATTTTTAATGGAAAAGTTCGTAGTAAGCGCAGAACGGCTGAAAAGGGCCTAAATCTTATGTTTTGAGCGAAATTATCGTGTCTAATGCATTACCAATGGCATTTTTTCAAAACTTTTTTTTTCACGTTCTGACACTTTTATAAGGTGAAATACACTTAGTAGACATGTTTAGAATCAAAAAGAAAAATCTTTGATCAAAACTCGATTTTTAATGGCAAAGTTCGTAGTAAGCGCAGAACGGCTGAAAAAGGCCTAAATCTTATGTTTTGAGCGAAATTATCGTGTCTAATGCATTACCAATGGCATTTTTTCAAAACTTTCTTTTCACGTTCTTACCCTTTTATAAGGTGAAATACACTTAGTAGACATGTTTAGAATCAAAAAGAAAAATCTTTGATCAAAACTCGATTTTTAATGGCAAAGTTCGTAGTAAGCGCAGAACGGCTGAAAAGGGCCTAAATCTTATGTTTTGAGCGAAATTATCGTGTCTAATGCATTACCAATGGCATTTTTTCAAAACTTTTTTTTTCACGTTCTGACACTTTTATAAGGTGAAATACACTTAGTAGACATGTTTAGAATCAAAAAGAAAAATCTTTGATCAAAACTCGATTTTTAATGGCAAAGTTGGTAGTAAGCGCAGAACGGCTGAAAAGGGCCTAAATCTTATGTTTTGAGCGAAATTATCGTGTCTAATGCATTACCAATGGCATTTTTTCAAAACTTTTTTTTTCACGTTCTGACACTTTTATAAGGTGAAATACACTTAGTAGACATGTTTAGAATCAAAAAGAAAAATCTTTGATCAAAACTCGATTTTTAATGGCAAAGTTCGTAGTAAGCGCAGAACGGCTGAAAAGGGCCTATATCTTATGTTTTGAGCGAAATTATCGTGTCTAATGCATTACCAATGGCATTTTTTCAAAACTTTTTTTTTCACGTTCTGACACTTTTATAAGGTGAAATACACTTAGTAGACATGTTTAGAATCAAAAAGAAAAATCTTTGATCAAAACTCGATTTTTAATGGCAAAGTTCGTAGTAAGCGCAGAACGGCTGAAAAGGGCCTATATCTTATGTTTTGAGCGAAATTATCGTGTCTAATGCATTACCAATGGCATTTTTTCAAAACTTTTTTTTTCACGTTCTGACACTTTTATAAGGTGAAATACACTTAGTAGACATGTTTAGAATCAAAAAGAAAAATCTTTGATCAAAACTCGATTTTTAATGGCAAAGTTCGTAGTAAGCGCAGAACGGCTGAAAAGGGCCTATATCTTATGTTTTGAGCGAAATTATCGTGTCTAATGCATTACCAATGGCATTTTTTCAAAACTTTTTTTTCACGTTCTGACACTTTTATAAGGTGAAATACACTTAGTAGACATGTTTAGAATCAAAAAGAAAAATCTTTGATCAAAACTCGATTTTTAATGGCAAAGTTCGTAGTAAGCGCAGAACGGCTGAAAAGGGCCTATATCTTATGTTTTGAGCGAAATTATCGTGTCTAATGCATTACCAATGGCATTTTTTCAAAACTTTTTTTTTCACGTTCTGACACTTTTATAAGGTGAAATACACTTAGTAGACATGTTTAGAATCAAAAAGAAAAATCTTTGATCAAAACTCGATTTTTAATGGCAAAGTTCGTAGTAAGCGCAGAACGGCTGAAGAGGGCCTAAATCTTATGTTTTGAGCGAAATTATCGTGTCTAATGCACTACCAATGGCATTTTTTCAAAACTTTTTTTTCACGTTCTGACACTTTTATAAGGTGAAATACACTTAGTAGACATGTTTAGAATCAAAAAGAAAAATCTTTGATCAAAACTCGATTTTTAATGGCAAAGTTCGTAGTAAGCGCAGAACGGCTGAAAAGGGCCTAAATCTTATGTTTTGAGCGAAATTATCGTGTCTAATGCATTACCAATGGCATTTTTGCAAAACTTTTTTTTTCACGTTCTGACACTTTTATAAGGTGAAATACACTTAGTAGACATGTTTAGAATCAAAAAGAAAAATCTTTGATCAAAACTCGATTTTTAATGGCAAAGTTCGTAGTAAGCGCAGAACGGCTGAAAAGGGCCTAAATCTTATGTTTTGAGCGAAATTATCGTGTCTAATGCATTACCAATGGCATTTTTTCAAAACTTTTTTTTTCACGTTCTGACACTTTTATAAGGTGAAATACACTTAGTAGACATGTTTAGAATCAAAAAGAAAAATCTTTGATCAAAACTCGATTTTTAATGGCAAAGTTCGTAGTAAGCGCAGAACGGCTGAAAAAGGCCTAAATCTTATGTTTTGAGCGAAATTATCGTGTCTAATGCATTACCAATGGCATTTTTTCAAAACTTTTTTTTTCACGTTCTGACACTTTCATAAGGTGAAATACACTTAGTAGACATGTTTAGAATCAAAAAGAAAAATCTTTAATCAAAACTCGATTTTTAATGGCAAAGTTCGTAGTAAGCGAAGAACGGCTGAAAAGGGCCTAAATCTTATGTTTTGAGCGAAATTATCGTGTCTAATGCATTACCAATGGCATTTTTTCAAAACTTTTTTTTTCACGTTCTGACACTTTCATAAGGTGAAATACACTAAGTAGACATGTTTAGAATCAAAAAGAAAAATCTTTGATCAAAACTCGATTTTTAATGGCAAAGTTCGTAGTAAGCGCAGAACGGCTGAAAAGGGCCTAAATCTTATGTTTTGAGCGAAATTACCGTGTCTAATGCATTACCAATGGCATTTTTTCAAAACTTTTTTTTTCACGTTCTGACACTTCTATAAGGTGAAATACACTTAGTAGACATGTTTAGAATCGAAAAGAAAAATCTTTGATCAAAACTCGATTTTTAATGGCAAAGTTCGTAGTAAGCGCAGAACGGCTGAAAAGGGCCTATATCTTATGTTTTGAGCGAAATTATCGTGTCTAATGCATTACCAATGGCATTTTTTCAAAACTTTTTTTTTCACGTTCTGACACTTTTATAAGGTGAAATACACTTAGTAGACATGTTTAGAATCAAAAAGAAAAATCTTTGATCAAAACTCGATTTTTAATGGCAAAGTTCGTAGTAAGCGCAGAACGGCTGAAAAGGGCCTAAATCTTATGTTTTGAGCGAAATTATCGTGTCTAATGCATTACCAATGGCATTTTTTCAAAACTTTTTTTTCACGTTCTGACACTTTTATAAGGTGAAATACACTTAGTAGACATGTTTAGAATCAAAAAGAAAAATCTTTGATCAAAACTCGATTTTTAATGGCAAAGTTCGTAGTAAGCGCAGAACGGCTGAAAAGGGCCTATATCTTATGTTTTGAGCGAAATTATCGTGTCTAATGCATTACCAATGGCATTTTTTCAAAACTTTTTTTTTCACGTTCTGACAGTTTCATAAGGTGAAATACACTTAGTAGACATGTTTAGAATCAAAAAGAAAAATCTTTGATCAAAACTCGATTTTTAATGGCAAAGTTCGTAGTAAGCGCAGAACGGCTGAAAAGGGCCTAAATCTGATGTTTTGAGCGAAATTATCGTGTCTAATGCATTACCAATGGCATTTTTTCAAAACTTTTTTTTTCACGTTCTGTCACTTTTATGAGGTGAAATACACTTAGTAGACATGTTTAGAATCAAAAAGAAAAATCTTTGATCAAAACTCGATTTTTAATGGCAAAGTTCGTAGTAAGCGCAGAACGGCTGAAAAGGGCCTAAATCTTATGTTTTGAGCGAAATTATCGTGTCTAATGCATTACCAATGGCATTTTTTCAAAACTTTTTTTTTCACGTTCTGACACTTTTATAAGGTGAAATACACTTAGTAGACATGTTTAGAATCAAAAAGAAAAATCTTTGATCAAAACTCGATTTTTAATGGCAAAGTTCGTAGTAAGCGCAGAACGGCTGAAAAGGGCCTAAATCTTATGTTTTGAGCGAAATTATCGTGTCTAATGCATTACCAATGGCATTTTTTCAAAACTTTTTTTTTCACGTTCTGACACTTTTATAAGGTGAAATACACTTAGTAGACATGTTTAGAATCAAAAAGAAAAATCTTTGATCAAAACTCGATTTTTAATGGCAAAGTTCGTAGTAAGCGCAGAACGGCTGAAAAGGGCCTAAATCTTATGTTTTGAGCGAAATTATCGTGTCTAATGCATTACCAATGGCATTTTTTCAAAACTTTTTTTTTCACGTTCTGACACTTTTATAAGGTGAAATACACTTAGTAGACATGTTTAGAATCAAAAAGAAAAATCTTTGATCAAAACTCGATTTTTAATGGCAAAGTTGGTAGTAAGCGCAGAACGGCTGAAAAGGGCCTAAATCTTATGTTTTGAGCGAAATTATCGTGTCTAATGCATTACCAATGGCATTTTTTCAAAACTTTTTTTTTCACGTTCTGACACTTTTATAAGGTGAAATACACTTAGTAGACATGTTTAGAATCAAAAAGAAAAATCTTTGATCAAAACTCGATTTTTAATGGCAAAGTTGGTAGTAAGCGCAGAACGGCTGAAAAGGGCCTAAATCTTATGTTTTGAGCGAAATTATCGTGTCTAATGCATTACCAATGGCATTTTTTCAAAACTTTTTTTTTCACGTTCTGACACTTTTATAAGGTGAAATACACTTAGTAGACATGTTTAGAATCAAAAAGAAAAATCTTTGATCAAAACTCGATTTTTAATGGCAAAGTTCGTAGTAAGCGCAGAACGACTGAAAAGGGCCTAAATCTTATGTTTTGAGCGAAATTATCGTGTCTAATGCATTACCAATGGCATTTTTTCAAAACTTTTTTTTTCACGTTCCGACACTTTTATAAGGTGAAATACACTTAGTAGACATGTTTAGAATCAAAAAGAAAAATCTTTGATCAAAACTCGATTTTTAATGGCAAAGTTCGTAGTAAGCGCAGAACGGCTGAAAAGGGCCTAAATCTTATGTTTTGAGCGAAATTATCGTGTCTAATGCATTACCAATGGCATTTTTTCAAAACTTTTTTTTTCACGTTCCGACACTTTTATAAGGTGAAATACACTTAGTAGACATGTTTAGAATCAAAAAGAAAAATCTTTGATCAAAACTCGATTTTTAATGGCAAAGTTCGTAGTAAGCGCAGAACGGCTGAAAAGGGCCTAAATCTTATGTTTTGAGCGAAATTATCGTGTCTAATGCATTACCAATGGCATCTTTTCGAAACTTTTTTTTTCACGTTCTGACACTTTCATAAGGTGAAATACACTTAGTAGACATGTTTAGAATCAAACAGAAAAATCTTTAATCAAAACTCGATTTTTAATGGCAAAGTT
>NC_049990.1:22732338-22734890 GCF_000003815.2 Branchiostoma floridae | reverse complement strand
TGACACTTTTATAAGGTGAAATACACTTAGTAA
The DNA here is from genome assembly GCF_000003815.2 of Branchiostoma floridae. NCBI lineage: Eukaryota > Metazoa > Chordata > Leptocardii > Amphioxiformes > Branchiostomatidae > Branchiostoma > Branchiostoma floridae. Next base: position 22,734,857 of record NC_049990.1, on the reverse strand, counting down.
ACATGTTTAGAATCAGAAAGAAAAATCTTTGATCAAACCTCTCTTCTAAGTGCATATCTCCGTAGTAAGGGCTCAGCGCGTGAAAAGGGCCTAAATCTTATGTTTTGAGCGAAATTATCGTGTCTAATGCATTACCAATGGCATTTTCAAAACTTTTTTTTTTCACGTTCTGACACTTTTAGTAAGGTGAAATACACTTAGTAGACATGTTTAGAATCAAAAAGAAAAATCTTTGATCAAAACTCGATTTTTAATGGCAAAGTTCGTAGTAAGCGCAGAACGGCTGAAAAGGGCATAATCTTATGTTTTGAGCGAAATTATCGTGTCTAATGCATTACCAAAGGCATTTTTTCAAAACTTTTTTTTTCACGTTCTGACACTTTTATAAGGTGAAATACACTTAGTAGACATGTTTAGAATCAAAAAGAAAAATCTTTGATCAAAACTCGATTTTTAATGGCAAAGTTCGTAGTAAGCGCAGAACGGCTGAAAAGGGCCTATATCTTATGTTTTGAGCGAAATTATCGTGTCTAATGCATTACCAATGGCATTTTTTCAAAAGTTTGGTTTTCACGTTCTGACACTTTTATAAGGTGAAATACACTTAGTAGACATGTTTAGAATCAAAAAGAAAAATCTTTGATCAAAACTCGATTTTTAATGGCAAAGTTCGTAGTAAGCGCAGAACGGCTGAAAAGGGCCTATATCTTATGTTTTGAGCGAAATTATCGTGTCTAATGCATTACCAATGGCATTTTTTCAAAACTTTTTTTTTCACGTTCTGACACTTTTATAAGGTGAAATACACTTAGTAGACATGTTTAGAATCAAAAAGAAAAATCTTTGATCAAAACTCGATTTTTAATGGCAAAGTTCGTAGTAAGCGCAGAACGGCTGAAAAGGGCCTATATCTTATGTTTTGAGCGAAATTATCGTGTCTAATGCATTACCAATGGCATTTTTTCAAAACTTTTTTTTTCACGTTCTGACACTTTTATAAGGTGAAATACACTTAGTAGACATGTTTAGAATCAAAAAGAAAAATCTTTGATCAAAACTCGATTTTTAATGGCAAAGTTCGTAGTAAGCGCAGAACGGCTGAAAAGGGCCTATATCTTATGTTTTGAGCGAAATTATCGTGTCTAATGCATTACCAATGGCATTTTTTCAAAACTTTTTTTTCACGTTCTGACACTTTTATAAGGTGAAATACACTTAGTAGACATGTTTAGAATCAAAAAGAAAAACCTTTGATCAAAACTCGATTTTTAATGGCAAAGTTCGTAGTAAGCGCAGAACGGCTGAAAAGGGCCTAAATCTTATGTTTTGAGCGAAATTATCGTGTCTAATGCATTACCAATGGCATTTTTTCAAAACTTTTTTTTTCACGTTCTGACACTTTTATAAGGTGAAATACACTTAGTAGACATGTTTAGAATCAAAAAGAAAAATCTTTGATCAAAACTCGATTTCTAATGGCAAAGTTCGTAGTAAGCGCAGAACGGCTGAAAAGGGCCTAAATCTTATGTTTTGAGCGAAATTATCGTGTCTAATGCATTACCAATGGCATTTTTTCAAAACTTTTTTTTTCACGTTCTGACACTTTTATAAGGTGAAATACACTTAGTAGACATGTTTAGAATCAAAAAGAAAAATCTTTGATCAAAACTCGATTTTTAATGGCAAAGTTCGTAGTAAGCGCAGAACGGCTGAAAAGGGCCTATATCTTATGTTTTGAGCGAAATTATCGTGTCTAATGCATTACCAATGGCATTTTTTCAAAACTTTTTTTTTCACGTTCTGACACTTTTATAAGGTGAAATACACTTAGTAAACATGTTTAGAATCAGAAAGAAAAATCTTTGATCAAAACTCGATTTTAAATGGCAAAGTACGTAGTAAGCGCAGAACGGCTGAAAAGGGCCTAAATCTTATGTTTTGAGCGAAATTATCGTGTCTAATGCATTACCAATGGCATTTTTTCAAAACTTTTTTTTTCACGTTCTGACACTTTTATAAGGTGAAATACACTTAGTAGACATGTTTAGAATCAAAAAGAAAAATCTTTGATCAAAACTCGATTTTTAATGGCAAAGTTCGTAGTAAGCGCAGAACGGCTGAAAAGGGCCTATATCTTATGCTTTGAGCGAAATTATCGTGTCTAATGCATTACCAATGGCATTTTTTCAAAACTTTTTTTTTCACGTTCTGACACTTTTATAAGGTGAAATACACTTAGTAGACATGTTTAGAATCAAAAAGAAAAATCTTTGATCAAAACTCGATTTTTAATGGCAAAGTTCGTAGTAAGCGCAGAACGGGTGAAAAGGCTCCAAATCTTATGTTTTGAGCGAAATTATCGTGTCTAATGCATTACCAATGGCATTTTTTCAAAACTTTTTTTTTCACGTTCTGACACTTTTATAAGGTGAAATACCCTTAGTAGACATGTTTAGAATCAAAAAGAAAAATCTTTGATCAAAACTCGATTTTTAATGGCAAAGTTCGTAGTAAGCGCA
>NC_049990.1:22728371-22731323 GCF_000003815.2 Branchiostoma floridae | reverse complement strand
TTTGTAAGCGCAGAACGGCTGAAAAGGGCCTAAATCTTTTGTTTTGAGCGAAATTATCGTGTCTAATGCATTACCAATGGCATTTTTTCAAAACTTTTTTTTTCACGTTCTGACACTTTTATAAGGTGAAATACACTTAGTAGACATGTTTAGAATCAAAAAGAAAAATCTTTGATCAAAACTCGATTTTTAATGGCAAAGTTCGTAGTAAACGCAGGACGGCTGAAAAGGGCCTAAATCTTATGTTTTGAGCGAAATTATCGTGTCTAATGCATTACCAATGGCATTTTTTCAAAACTTTTTTTTTCACCTTCTGACACTTTTATAAGGTGAAATACACTTAGTAGACATGTTTAGAATCAAAAAGAAAAATCTTTGATCAAAACTCGATTTTTAATGGCAAAGTTCGTAGTAAACGCAGAACGGCTGAAAAGGGCCTAAATCTTATGTTTTGAGCGAAATTATCGTGTCTAATGCATTACCAATGGCATTTTTTCAAAACTTTTTTTTTCACGTTCTGACACTTTTATAAGGTGAAATACACTTAGTAGACATGTTTAGAATCAAAAAGAAAAATCTTTGATCAAAACTCGATTTTTAATGGCAAAGTTCGTAGTAAGCGCAGAACGGCTGAAAAGGGCCTAAATCTTATGTTTTGAGCGAAATTACCGTGTCTAATGCATTACCAATGGCATTTTTTCAAAACTTTTTTTTTCACGTTCTGACACTTTTATAAGGTGAAATACACTTAGTAGACATGTTTAGAATCAAAAAGAAAAATCTTTAATCAAAACTCGATTTTTAATGGCAAAGTTCGTAGTAAGCGCAGAACGGCTGAAAAGGGCCTAAATCTTATGTTTTGAGCGAAATTATCGTGTCTAATGCATTACCAATGGCATTTTTTCAAAACTTTTTTTTCACGTTCTGACACTTTTATAAGGTGAAATACACTTAGTAGACATGTTTAGAATCAAAAAGAAAAATCTTTGATCAAAACTCGAGTTTTAATGGCAAAGTTCGTAGTAAGCGCAGAACGGCTGAAAAGGGCCTAAATCTTATGTTTTGAGCGAAATTATCGTGTCTAATGCATTACCAATGGCATTTTTTCAAAACTTTTTTTTCACGTTCTGACACTTTTATAAGGTGAAATACACTTAGTAGACATGTTTAGAATCAAAAAGAAAAATCTTTGATCAAAACTCGATTTTTAATGGCAAAGTTCGTAGTAAGCGCAGAACGGCTGAAAAGGGCCTAAATCTTATGTTTTGAGCGAAATTATCGTGTCTAATGCATTACCAATGGCATTTTTTCAAAACTTTTTTTTTCACGTTCTGACACTTTTATAAGGTGAAATACACTTAGTAGACATGTTTAGAATCAAAAAGAAAAATCTTTGATCAAAACTCGATTTTTAATGGCAAAGTTCGTAGTAAGCGCAGAACGGCTGAAAAGGGCCTAAATCTTATGTTTTGAGCGAAATTATCGTGTCTAATGCATTACCAATGGCATTTTTTCAAAACTTTTTTTTTCACGTTCTGACACTTTTATAAGGTGAAATACACTTAGTAGACATGTTTAGAATCAAAAAGAAAAATCTTTGATCAAAACTCGATTTTTAATGGCAAAGTTCGTAGTAAGCGCAGAACGGCTGAAAAGGGCCTAAATCTTATGTTTTGAGCGAAATTATCGTGTCTAATGCATTACCAATGGCATTTTTTCAAAACTTTTTTTTTCACGTTCTGACACTTTTATAAGGTGAAATACACTTAGTAGACATGTTTAGAATCAAAAAGAAAAATCTTTGATCAAAACTCGATTTTTAATGGCAAAGTTCGTAGTAAGCGCAGAACGGCTGAAAAGGGCCTAAATCTTATGTTTTGAGCGAAATTATCGTGTCTAATGCATTACCAATGGCATTTTTTCAAAACCTTTTTTTTCACGTTCTGACACTTTTATAAGGTGAAATACACTTAGTAGACATGTTTAGAATCAAAAAGAAAAATCTTTGATCAAAACTCGATTTTTAATGGCAAAGTTCGTAGTAAGCGCAGAACGGCTGAAAAGGGCCTAAATCTTATGTTTTGAGCGAAATTATCGTGTCTAATGCATTACCAATGGCATTTTTTCAAAACTTTTTTTTTCACGTTCTGACACTTTTATAAGGTGAAATACACTTAGTAGACATGTTTAGAATCAAAAAGAAAAATCTTTGATCAAAACTCGATTTTTAATGGCAAAGTTCGTAGTAAGCGCAGAACGGCTGAAAAGGGCCTAAATCTTATGTTTTGAGCGAAATTATCGTGTCTAATGCATTACCAATGGCATTTTTTCAAAACTTTTTTTTTCACGTTCTGACACTTTTATAAGGTGAAATACACTTAGTAGACATGTTTAGAATCAAAAAGAAAAATCTTTGATCAAAACTCGATTTTTAATGGCAAAGTTGGTAGTAAGCGCATAACGGCTGAAAAGGGCCTAAATCTTATGTTTTGAGCGAAATTATCGTGTCTAATGCATTACCAATGGCATTTTTTCAAAACCTTTTTTTTCACGTTCTGACACTTTTATAAGGTGAAATACACTTAGTAGACATGTTTAGAATCAAAAAGAAAAATCTTTGATCAAAACTCGATTTTTAATGGCAAAGTTGGTAGTAAGCGCAGAACGGCTGAAAAGGGCCTAAATCTTATGTTTTGAGCGAAATTATCGTGTCTAATGCATTACCAATGGCATTTTTTCAAAACTTTTTTTTTCACGTTCTGACACTTTTATAAGGTGAAATACACTTAGTAGACATGTTTAGAATCAAAAAGAAAAATCTTTGATCAAAACTCGTTTTTTAATGCCAAATTTGTTGGTAGCCCCGGACCGCCGGAAAGGGCCATAATCTTATGTTTTGAGCGAAATTATCGTGTCTAATGCATTACCAAAGGCCATTTTTTCAAAACTTTT
>NC_049990.1:22704320-22728191 GCF_000003815.2 Branchiostoma floridae | reverse complement strand
CATGCCAAAATATTTCTCTCACTATGACGAAGCAATGTATATGCAAAGATTACCCAAACAATGCAAATTAGATGCATTTATTAACGAATCAAAATGGGGTCCATTTGGACCCCACTCGGTCATTTTAGTCGCAAAAAAAGGTCGGGTGCTTGAGGGTTAATGGCAAAGTTCGTAGTAAGCGCAGAACGGCTGAAAAGGGCCTAAATCTTATGTTTTGAGCGAAATTATCGTGTCTAATGCATTACCAATGGCATTTTTTCAAAACTTTTTTTTTCACGTTCTGACACTTTTATAAGGTGAAATACACTTAGTAGACATGTTTAGAATCAAAAAGAAAAATCTTTGATCAAAACTCGATTTTTAATGGCAAAGTTCGTAGTAAGCGCAGAACGGCTGAAAAGGGCCTAAATCTTATGTTTTGAGCGAAATTATCGTGTCTAATGCATTACCAATGGCATTTTTTCAAAACTTTTTTTTTCACGTTCTGACACTTTTATAAGGTGAAATACACTTAGTAGACATGTTTAGAATCAAAAAGAAAAATCTTTGATCAAAACTCGATTTTTAATGGCAAAGTTCGTAGTAAGCGCAGAACGGCTGAAAAGGGCCTAAATCTTATGTTTTGAGCGAAATTATCGTGTCTAATGCATTACCAATGGCATTTTTTCAAAACTTTTTTTTTCACGTTCTGACACTTTTATAAGGTGAAATACACTTAGTAGACATGTTTAGAATCAAAAAGAAAAATCTTTGATCAAAACTCGATTTTTAATGGCAAAGTTCGTAGTAAGCGCAGAACGGCTGAAAAGGGCCTAAATCTTATGTTTTGAGCGAAATTATCGTGTCTAATGCATTACCAATGGCATTTTTTCAAAACTTTTTTTTTCACGTTCTGACACTTTTATAAGGTGAAATACACTTAGTAGACATGTTTAGAATCAAAAAGAAAAATCTTTGATCAAAACTCGATTTTTAATGGCAAAGTTCGTAGTAAGCGCAGAACGGCTGAAAAGGGCCTAAATCTTATGTTTTGAGCGAAATTATCGTGTCTAATGCATTACCAATGGCATTTTTTCAAAACTTTTTTTTTCACGTTCTGACATTTTTATAAGGTGAAATACACTTCTCTTCTTCGCAAGCTCCGAAGAGAACTCAACTTCCTGTCTATGTACACAACAACACGGGAATGGTAGTTGCCACCGTCAGCGCACGGCTGGCATTTATTGCCCGTGCCACGTGTAAGTCGAAGGTGATAAACCAATCGCCGGCTTTAAACAAATCGACGAGGCAGGGAAGGCCTTCATACCTAAAACGGAACTTGGCTAAATGGGTATTAAGATAGTGGAGATTAATAATGAGGCGCAGTTTGCCACCTTTCTTGGGTACGACCTTTAAGGGGCTGCAGAGAAGGAGATGGCCCCTGTCGGGGACCTCTCGAACACTCCCTGCCGAGACGAGTTCGGAGACTGCTGACGTCACGAAATCAGAGTGCTGAAAACAGGAATCTTGATTAGGGAAGGTCTTATTGGGTGGAAGGGAGAGAAAAGGTAGGCAGAAACCGTGTTCGATAATGCGAAGCACGAAGGGGGGGCTTCCAATGGCTCGCCACTTCGCAATGTGCGAGCGCAGCCTGCCATGTACTCGAGGATTCTCGGAACCCTGCTCATAAAGTATCTCGCCATCATCTGGGATATCTTGTGGGGAAGGGATGTGATGACTGGGGGGTGAGTCTGGAATGTCTTCCCCGTCGTTGAATGACTCTGTTGGGAAATCGTTGCTATACTGTGGATAAACAAAGTCATTAATATCGGAAGCAGGGGGGGTCTCGTCTGTGACATGAGAAACATATGTGGAGACGGGTTGTGAAGAGGACAAAGTATGTAAGTTAGGCATGGCAAAATGAGGCGCGGCAAAAGAACTACTAGTACCTGCCCCGCTTGTACTTCGCGCAATCTTTGGCAAAGTGTCCTTCAGCACCGCAGGTGTAACAACCGAGGTTGGAACTCTGTTGGGGACGAAAGGAATGTTTCTGGCCGTTATTGGTTGTAGTAGAGGAAGAGAAAGATCGGTTGGTAGATGAGGAATAGGCCGGCTTGTTATATCTGCGGCGATCCTCCTCGACCGCCTTGTTCCAGCGCTGTTCTTCTTCTTTGCTAGAGAAGGAAAGGGCAGTATCAGAGCGGAAGAGGCGGACGGCAGACCAGGAGGCCTTGTCCGCTAGCAAAATGTCCTTGTTACGGGACTCAATCTCACCTGCCGCCTGGTCCAGGATGTTGTCCTTGGCGGAGAGCGTCGGAGCTTGTCTAGCCTGTAGTAGTTGTTCTCTGATGCCGGTGTTGAAATTGTAGGCGTACTTGTTCGCCTCGCTGCGCCACTCTCGGGAGGTGGATGCAGACGTCGGGTGTCGAGTCGCCCGAACCTCCGTCTGCAGGGATGTTAGGCGCTGGTCCACCGATGACTGGTTCTGCTCGAGACGACTCAGGGCGGCCAGGATTTGTGCCCGCTCAGCAGTCGCCGTGTCGTCCTCGGAGTCGGTGGAGTCGTCCAGGAAAACTGGGGTGTTGGGAGTCTTCTTCGGCTTGGGCGGTGTGGGGCCCTTCTTGATGGGGGGGTCTGGCACCTCTGGGTCGCTCGTCGTACCGCCGTCCACGTTGTCAGATGCCGTCGTGGACTCCTTGGTAGAGCGGCGCAGGCTGCGCCGTAAGGACTTGTTCCCGGGCTTGCCCTTTTTCCTGCCTTTGGTCTTGTCCTTGGCCTTCGGCATGGTCCGGAAGCAAGAAAATGAAAGGCCACGAGAGAAAAAACGAGGAAACTACGACACAGGGAGAGGACAATAAATGCAGCCCGTACGGTAGGAGACGGAGCTACGAATGAGCTGGGATGGTGATGGGGAATGGGAGGATAGAGCGTGGGGATGGGATCAATTAGTGAGGGGGGTAGGGGGTAGCCACGTGTACTCCGACAGGAAGTGGGACTTAGTAGACATGTTTAGAATCGAAAAGAAAAATCTTTGATCAAAACTCGATTTTTAATGGCAAAGTTCGTAGTAAGCGCAGAACGGCTGAAAAGGGCCTAAATCTTATGTTTTGAGCGAAATTATCGTGTCTAATGCATTACCAATGGCATTTTTTCAAAACTTTTTTTTCACGTTCTGACACTTTTATAAGGTGAAATACACTTAGTAGACATGTTTAGAATCAAAAAGAAAAATCTTTGATCAAAACTCGATTTTTAATGGCAAAGTTCGTAGTAAGCGCAGAACGGCTGAAAAGGGCCTAAATCTTATGTTTTGAGCGAAATTATCGTGTCTAATGCATTACCAATGGCATTTTTTCAAAACTTTTTTTTTCACGTTCTGACACTTTTATAAGGTGAAATACACTTAGAAGACATGTTTAGAATCAAAAAGAAAAATCTTTGATCAAAACTCGATTTTTAATGGCAAAGTTCGTAGTAAGCGCAGAACGGCTGAAAAGGGCCTAAATCTTATGTTTTGAGCGAAATTATCGTGTCTAATGCATTACCAATGGCATTTTTTCACAACTTTTTTTTTTCACGTTCTGACACTTTCATAAGGTGAATACACTTAGTAGACATGTTTAGAATCAAAAAGAAAAATCTTTGATCAAAACTCGATTTTTAATGGCAAAGTTCGTAGTAAGCGCAGAACGGCTGAAAAGGGCCATAAATCCAGTCCTTATGTTTTGAGCCGAAATTATCGTGTCTAATGGCATTACCAATGGGCAATTTTTTCAAAAACCGTGTTTTTTTCACCGATTAGTGAGGTTGGTAAGGGGAAATACACTTGTAGTAGGACATGTTTAGGGACTCTAGAAGAAAAATCTTAGAATCAAAAAGAAAAATCTTTGATCAAAACTCGATTTTTAATGGCAAAGTTCGTAGTAAGCGCAGAACGGCTGAAAAGGGCCTAAATCTTATGTTTTGAGCGAAATTATCGTGTCTAATGCATTACCAATGGCATTTTTTCAAAACTTTTTTTTTCACGTTCTGACACTTTTATAAGGTGAAATACACTTAGTAGACATGTTTAGAATCAAAAAGAAAAATCTTTGATCAAAACTCGATTTTTAATGGCAAAGTTCGTAGTAAGCGCAGAACGGCTGAAAAGGGCCTAAATCTTATGTTTTGAGCGAAATTATCGTGTCTAATGCATTACCAATGGCATTTTTTCAAAACTTTTTTTTTCACGTTCTGACACTTTTATAAGGTGAAATACACTTAGTAGACATGTTTAGAATCAAAAAGAAAAATCTTTGATCAAAACTCGATTTTTAATGGCAAAGTTCGTAGTAAGCGCAGAACGGCTGAAAAGGGCCTAAATCTTATGTTTTGAGCGAAATTATCGTGTCTAATGCATTACCAATGGCATTTTTTCAAAACTTTTTTTTTCACGTTCTGACACTTTTATAGGGTGAAATACACTTAGTAGACATGTTTAGAATCAAAAAGAAAAATCTTTGATCAAAACTCGATTTTTAATGGCAAAGTTCGTAGTAAGCGCAGAACGGCTGAAAAGGGCCTAAATCTTATGTTTTGAGCGAAATTATCGTGTCTAATGCATTACCAATGGCATTTTTTCAAAACTTTTTTTTCACGTTCTGACACTTTTATAAGGTGAAATACACTTAGTAGACATGTTTAGAATCAAAAAGAAAAATCTTTGATCAAAACTCGATTTTTAATGGCAAAGTTCGTAGTAAGCGCAGAACGGCTGAAAAGGGCCTAAATCTTATGTTTTGAGCGAAATTATCGTGTCTAATGCATTACCAATGGCATTTTTTCAAAACTTTTTTTTTCACGTTCTGACACTTTTATAAGGTGAAATACACTTAGTAGACATGTTTAGAATCAAAAAGAAAAATCTTTGATCAAAACTCGATTTTTAATGGCAAAGTTCGTAGTAAGCGCAGAACGGCTGAAAAGGGCCTAAATCTTATGTTTTGAGCGAAATTATCGTGTCTAATGCATTACCAATGGCATTTTTTCAAAACTTTTTTTCCACGTTCTGACACTTTTATAAGGTGAAATACACTTAGTAGACATGTTTAGAATCAAAAAGAAAAATCTTTGATCAAAACTCGATTTTTAATGGCAAAGTTCGTAGTAAGCGCAGAACGGCTGAAAAGGGCCTAAATCTTATGTTTTGAGCGAAATTACCGTGTCTAATGCATTACCAATGGCATTTTTTCAAAACTTTTTTTTTCACGTTCTGACACTTTTATAAGGTGAAATACACTTAGTAGACATGTTTAGAATCAAAAGAAAAATCTTTGATCAAAACTCGATTTTTAATGGCAAAGTTCGTAGTAAGCGCAGGACGGCTGAAAAGGGCCTAAATCTTATGTTTTGAGCGAAATTACCGTGTCTAATGCATTACCAATGGCATTTTTTCAAAACTTTTTTTTTCACGTTCTGACACTTAAATAAGGTGAAATACACTTAGTAGACATGTTTAGAATCAAAAAGAAAAATCTTTGATCAAAACTCGATTTTTAATGGCAAAGTTCGTAGTAAGCGCAGAACGGCTGAAAAGGGCCTAAATCTTATGTTTTGAGCGAAATTATCGTGTCTAATGCATTACCAATGGCATTTTTTCAAAACTTTTTTTTCACGTTCTGACACTTTTATAAGGTGAAATACACTTAGTAGACATGTTTAGAATCAAAAAGAAAAATCTTTGATCAAAACTCGATTTTTAATGGCAAAGTTCGTAGTAAGCGCAGAACGGCTGAAAAGGGCCTAAATCTTATGTTTTGAGCGAAATTATCGTGTCTAATGCATTACCAATGGCATTTTTTCAAAACTTTTTTTTTCACGTTCTGACACTTTTATAAGGTGAAATACACTTAGTAGACATGTTTAGAATCAAAAAGAAAAATCTTTGATCAAAACTCGATTTTTAATGGCAAAGTTCGTAGTAAGCGCAGAACGGCTGAAAAGGGCCTAAATCTTATGTTTTGAGCGAAATTATCGTGTCTAATGCATTACCAATGGCATTTTTTCAAAACTTTTTTTTCACGTTCTGACACTTTTATAAGGTGAAATACACTTAGTAGACATGTTTAGAATCAAAAAGAAAAATCTTTGATCAAAACTCGATTTTTAATGGCAAAGTTCGTAGTAAGCGCAGAACGGCTGAAAAGGGCCTAAATCTTATGTTTTGAGCGAAATTATCGTGTCTAATGCATTACCAATGGCATTTTTTCAAAACTTTTTTTTTCACGTTCTGACACTTTTATAAGGTGAAATACACTTAGTAGACATGTTTAGAATCAAAAAGAAAAATCTTTGATCAAAACTCGATTTTTAATGGCAAAGTTCGTAGTAAGCGCAGAACGGCTGAAAAGGGCCTAAATCTTATGTTTTGAGCGAAATTATCGTGTCTAATGCATTACCAATGGCATTTTTTCAAAACTTTTTTTTCACGTTCTGACACTTTTATAAGGCGAAATACACTTAGTAGACATGTTTAGAATCAAAAAGAAAAATCTTTGATCAAAACTCGATTTTTAATGGCAAAGTTCGTAGTAAGCGCAGAACGGCTGAAAAGGGCCTAAATCTTATGTTTTGAGCGAAATTATCGTGTCTAATGCATTACCAATGGCATTTTTTCAAAACTTTTTTTTCACGTTCTGACACTTTTATAAGGTGAAATACACTTAGTAGACATGTTTAGAATCAAAAAGAAAAATCTTTGATCAAAACTCGATTTTTAATGGCAAAGTTCGTAGTAAGCGCAGAACGGCTGAAAAGGGCCTAAATCTTATGTTTTGAGCGAAATTATCGTGTCTAATGCATTACCAATGGCATTTTTTCAAAACTTTTTTTTTCACGTTCTGACACTTTTATAAGGTGAAATACACTTAGTAGACATGTTTAGAATCAAAAAGAAAAATCTTTGATCAAAACTCGATTTTTAATGGCAAAGTTCGTAGTAAGCGCAGAACGGCTGAAAAGGGCCTAAATCTTATGTTTTGAGCGAAATTATCGTGTCTAATGCATTACCAATGGCATTTTTTCAAAACTTTTTTTTTCACGTTCTGACACTTTTATAAGGTGAAATACACTTAGTAGACATGTTTAGAATCAAAAAGAAAAATCTTTGATCAAAACTCGATTTTTAATGGCAAAGTTCGTAGTAAGCGCAGAACGGCTGAAAAGGGCCTAAATCTTATGTTTTGAGCGAAATTATCGTGTCTAATGCATTACCAATGGCATTTTTTCAAAACTTTTTTTTTCACGTTCTGACACTTTTATAAGGTGAAATACACTTAGTAGACATGTGTAGAATCAAAAAGAAAAATCTTTGATCAAAACTCGATTTTTAATGGCAAACTTCGTAGTAAGCGCAGAACGGCTGAAAAGGGCCTAAATCTTATGTTTTGAGCGAAATTATCGTGTCTAATGCATTACCAATGGCATTTTTTCAAAACTTTTTTTTCACGTTCTGACACTTTTATAAAGTGAAATACACTTAGTAGACATGTTTAGAATCAAAAAGAAAAATCTTTGATCAAAACTCGATTTTTAATGGCAAAGTTCGTAGTAAGCGCAGAACGGCTGAAAAGGGCCTAAATCTTATGTTTTGAGCGAAATTATCGTGTCTAATGCATTACCAATGGCATTTTTTCAAAACTTTTTTTTCACGTTCTGACACTTTTATAAGGTGAAATACACTTAGTAGACATGTTTAGAATCAAAAAGAAAAATCTTTGATCAAAACTCGATTTTTAATGGCAAAGTTCGTAGTAAGCGCAGAACGGCTGAAAAGGGCCTAAATCTTATGTATTGAGCGAAATTATCGTGTCTAATGCATTACCAATGGCATTTTTTCATTTGTTCCAACAGGTTACGACTTATACTTATACTTTTCCTACCACATCGGCATGGGCAGCCACATCAGGGCTGGGTGCCAGGGCCAAGGTGGAGGAGCCATTCGTGTTCGGAGGTGGAAGGCCCCATGGTGCAGGTGGGAAGTTGAAGGAGGGAGGCGGGCTTCTCCATGCTCCCGAACGCTGACTCGGCAACTGCCTACCCGGTACCGTGACAGGCGCTAGGCGGTGTGTCCAAGAGGTAGCTAGCGGTTTCTCCAAATAGAGTCCGTATACTTAAGAATATCTCGACAAGGAAGTATCGGATTGGACTGCGGTTTTCATCTTTCGATTCCTTACTGAGGGACCTTTCCAACCATTTCAAGCTTGTTAGGCCGGAACTTAAAGCCTCAGCTACAATTGCGTTATAAAGTGCCTACCCGGTACCGTGACAGCTGGTGTTTCCAAAAGGTAGCTAGTGGTTGCGCCCAAATAGAGTCCGTATACTCAAGAATATCTCGACAAGGAAGTATCGGATTGGACTGCGGTTTTCATCTTTCGATTCCTTACTGAGGGACCTTTCCAACCATACCAAGCTTGCTAGGCCGGAACGTAAAGCCTAAGCTACAATTGCGTTATTAACTGCCTACCCGGTACCGTGACAGGCGCTAGGCGGTGTGTCCAAAAGGTAGCTACCGGTTGCGCCCAAATAGAGTCCGTATACTCAAGAATATCTCGACAAGGAAGTATTGGATTGAATTCCGGTCTTTATCTTTTAATTCCTTACTAAGGGACCTTTCCAACCATACCAAGCTTGCTAGGCCGAAACTTAAAGCCTCAGCTACAATTGCGTTATTAACTGCCTTCCCGGTACCGTGACAGGTGCTAGGCGGTGTGTCCAAGAGGTAGCTAGCTCTTGCGCCCAAATAGAATCCGTATACTCAAGAATATCTCGACAAAGCAGTATTGGATTGAATTGAGGTTTTCATCTTTTGATTCCTTACTAAGTGACCTTTCCAACCGTACCAAGCTTGCTAGGCCGGAACTTGAAGCCTAAGCTACAATTGCGTTATTAACTGCCTACCCGGTACCGTGACAGCTGGTGTTAACGTTTCCAAAAGGTAGCTAGAGGTTGCGGCCAAATAGAGTCCGTATACTCAAGAATATCTCGACAAGGAAGTATCGGATTGGACTGCTGTTTTCATTTTTCCATCCCTTACTAAGGGACCGTTCCAACCATACCAAGCTTGCTAGGCCGGAACTTAAAGCCTAAGCTACAATTGCGTTATTAAGTCCATACCCGGTACCGTGACAGGTGGTGTTTCCAAAAGGTAGCTAGCGGTTGCGCCCAAATAGAGTCCGTATACTCAAGAATATCTCGACAAGGAAGTATTGGATTGGACTGCGGTTTTCATCTTTTGAATCCTTACTAAGAGACCTTTCCAACTGTACCAAGCTTGCTAGGCCGGGACTTAAATCCAAAGCTCCAATGGCGTTATTAAGTCCATACCCGGTACCGTGACAGGTGGTGTTTCCAAAAGGTAGCTAGCGGTTGCGCCCAAATAGAGTCCGTATACTCAAGAATATCTCGACAAGAAAGTATCGGATGGGACTGCGGTTTACATCTTTTGATTCCTTACTAAGGGACCTTTCCAACCATACCAAGCTTGCTAGGCCGGAACGTAAAGCCTAAGCTACAATTGCGTTATTAACTGACTACCCAGTACCGTGACAGGCGCTAGGCGGTGTGTCCAAGAGGTAGCTAGCGGTTGCGCCCAAATAGAGTCCGTATACTCAAGAATATCACGACAAGGAAGTATCGGATTGGACTGCGGTTTACATCTTTTGATTCCTTGCTAAGGGACCTTTCCAACCATACC
The DNA here is from genome assembly GCF_000003815.2 of Branchiostoma floridae. Lineage (NCBI taxonomy): Eukaryota > Metazoa > Chordata > Leptocardii > Amphioxiformes > Branchiostomatidae > Branchiostoma > Branchiostoma floridae. The sequence continues at coordinate 22,718,479 of NC_049990.1, read as the reverse complement.
AAGCTTGCTAGGCCGGAACGTAAAGCCTAAGCTACAATTGCGTTATTAACTGACTACCCAGTACCGTGACAGGCGCTAGGCGGTGTGTCCAAGAGGTAGCTGGCGGTTGCGCCCAAATAGAGTCCGTATACTCAAGAATATCTCGACAAGAAAGTATTGGATTGGATAGTGGTTTACATCTTTTGATTCCTTACTAAGGGACCTTTCCAACCATACCAAGCTTGCTAGGCCGGAACGTAAAGCCTAGGCTACAATTGCGTTATTAACTGCCTACCCGGTACCGTGACTGCTGGTGTTAACGTTTCCAAAAGGTAGCTAGCGGTTGCGCCCAAATAGAGTCCGTATACTCAAGAATATCTCGACAAGAAAGTATCGGATGGGACTGCGGTTTTCATCTTTCCATTTCTTACTAAGGGACCTTTCCAACCATACCAAGCTTGCTAGGCCGGAACTTAAAGCCCAAGCTACAATTGCGTTATTAACTCCCTACCTGGTACCGTGACAGGCGCTAGGTGGTGTTTCCAAAAGGTCGCTAGCGGTTGCGGCCAAATAGAGTACGTATACTCAAGAATATCTCGACAAGGAAGTATCGGATTGGACTGCGGTCTTCATCTTTCGATTCCTTACTGAGGGACCTTTCCAACCATACCATGCTTGCTTAGCCGGAACTTAAAGCCTAAGCTACAATTGCGTTATTAACTGCCTACCCGGTACCGTGACAGGCGCTAGGCGGTGTGTCCAAGAGGTAGCTAGCGGTTGCCCAAATAGAGTCTGTATACTCAAGAATATCTCGACAAGGAAGTATCGGATTGGACTGCGGTTTTCATCTTTCCATTCCTTACTAAGGGACCTTTCCAACCAAACCAAGCTTGCTAGGCAGGAACTTGAAGCCTAAGCTACAATTGCGTTATTAACTCCCTACCCTGTACCGTGACAGGCGCTAGGCGGTGTGTCCAAGAGGTAGCTAGCGGTTGCCCCAAATAAAATAGAATCCGTATACTCAAGAATATCTTGACAAGGAAGTATCGGATTCAATTGCGGTCTTCATCTTTCGATTCCTTACTAAGGGACCTTTCCAACCATACCAAGCTTGCTCGGCCGAAACTTAAAGCCTAAGCTACAATTGCGTTATTAACTCCCTACCCGGTACCGTGACAGGCGCAAGGCGGTGTGTCCAAGAGGTGACTGGCGGTTGCGCCAAATAGAGTCCGTATACTCAAAAATATCTCGACAAGGAAGTATTGGATTGGATAGCGGTTTACATCTTTTGATTCCTTACTAAGGGACCTTTCCAACCATACCAAGCTTGCTAGGCCGGAACTTAAAGCCTAAGCTACAATTGCGTTATAAACTGCCTACCCGGTACCGTGACAGGTGGTGTTTCCAAAAGGTAGCTAGAGATATTTTTGAGTATACGGACTCTATTTGGACGGGAGATCTGGCGCATCCCCGTCTTGTAATTAGCCTACGAAAGGGTATGCCACCCCGTAAGGGGCGGTATAACCCCGTCGTGTGTAGACATGTGCGAACATGTTTACATTTGATCACGTCGACCGATGATGAGCTAGTGGTTGCGCCCAAATAGAGTCCGTTTACTCAAGAATATCTCGACAAGGAAGTATCGGATTGGACTGCAGTTGTCATCTTTCTATTCCTTACTAAGGGACCTTTCTAACCATACCAAGCTTGCTAGGCCAGAACGTAAAGCCTAAGCTGCAATTGTGTTATTAACCGCCTACCAGGTACCGTGACAGGTGGTGTTTCCAAAAGGTCGCTAGCGGTTGCGGCCAAATAGAGTCCGTATACTCAAGAATATCTCGACAAGGAAGTATCGGATTGGACTGCGGTTTTCATCTTTCTATTCCTTATTAAGGGAACTTTCCAACTGTACCAAGCTCGCTAGGCCGGAACTTAAAGCCTAAGCTACAATTATTGAATGAAAGACCTTTATTGTACATTTATGCTCCAACAAGCTAAGTACAGGTCGTAACGATAAGGCACATTTTTTATCTATAGAGACTACTATGTGCTAGTATGCACAGGTTCAACTTCTTCTCGCTTTTTAAGACAGTTGTAAACATGTGGGCAGATGTAATCAATGATACAGGATTTATCTAGTTGCATAAAGAATATGAATTTTTCCTTGCTATTTATATAATGGAAATTAGGAAACATATCGAACTCTTTTTTACAAAGTTGTCTTGTTTTAAAAGTCTGTATAAAGTCAAACCTGTAAATAGCGGGATTCCTTGAACGTAACAAATTTTGTATTACGTCGATATTGTATTTCAAGTAGTAACCATTGTTTTAACAACGTTCATAAAGTTTTTCTGTACTGTTCATGATTGTTATATCCTCGTAATTCAGCCCCATAGGCTGCCAAGAGGACTATTATGCATATTGCTCAATAAACCAGTCTACTACTACATATCTTGCATGCGATCGAAGAGGACGTTTCTTTCGTTGGTATATAAAGTACAGTCCATATTAAAGTGATACTCATCCTCTATCTTATTTAGGTTGCAGTATTGGCAGATTCTTTGCTCCAGAGGAAAGTGGCTATGTCTGCCCTTTTCAATATGGAGTTTGTGTGAACTAATCCGAAGTTTTGTTATAGCTATTCTGTGTCGAATGTTTGCAATGTTTAAGTATTTCTCCTCGCTGTAAGTAGTCTTAAGTAATTTGTATGTTCGTAATTTGTTGTTGCTGCGCATTTCTGCCACGAAAGTTTGGAGGTACATATCTTTTAACCGTTGGTCGATGGATGAAATAATTTGTGATGAATTTAAGACAGATGACATGGGAGAATGCCAGACGTAGCCAAAACCACATTCCTATAATGTCTTGCGGACTCCAGACGCCCAACATTTAGTGCCTAATGTGTCTAGCTCAAGTAGGCACAAAAGGGCGTCTGCAGATAGACTATTAGCTGACACGTTCTGGCGTACTGTTATGTAGTGTTTAATTGCGTTAAGAGACGCTTCCAGTTTAAGGGGGTGTCTTCCCAGTTCTGCCTTTACAGCAAGGTTACATGCAGACCTGGGAACATTTAGAGATTGTTTGCAAAATTTTAGGTGTATAGCTTCTATTGGTGATGATTTTTGGGTTTTGAATGACCCCCAGATTTCCGAACCATACAACAATACGGGTTTTACGCATGTGTCAAATAGTTTGTTTCTTACAGATATAGAGGCGTCGGCTTTGCTAAGGGATTGGTCGATTCCAAGGAGAGCTCTCAGGCCTTTGATGTGAAGATATTTGTTATTTGCCTTGAACGTGCCAGCTGAATTTACAACAATACCAAGATAGCAATAGTTTGCAACAATTCTATTACATGTCTACTATAAAGAAAATGGCAGTCTTTTGGCAGACGGCCACCTTTCGTGAACACAATGGCTTTAGTCTTCTTTAGATAAACACTCAATTTCCATGATTCACAATAATTTTCTAATCTACTTAGAGAAGTTTGCAGACCCTGTTGAGATTCAGACAAAAGTACCAGGTCATCTGCATATAATAAACATGACACCTTCTTATTGTGTAACATAGGTGGACTACAGGTTTAGTCATCAAAGACATCTGGTAGATCACTAATGAATAAGTTAAACAAAGTTGGACTAAGATTACAGCCTTGTCGAACCCAACAGTTAGTTATGAATGCTTCGATAAGGCCGTGGCTAGTTTTAATACAATTAGTTGTTTTGGAATACATGTCTTTTATAGTAAGTAGAAATTTACCCCCTACTCCAAGTTTGTTTAACTTCAGCAAAAGACCCTCTCTCCAAACTGAGTCGAATGCCTTACTGAAATCTACAAGACAGGCATAGAGCTTTGTATTTTTACTCAGGTATTTACTGACTAAGGTGGACAATACAAAAATGTTATCAGTTGTTCTAAAGTTTTTTTCTAAAACCGGCCTGTTGTGGTTTGAAAAGGCTGTAATGTTCTGCATAATTAACAAGACGGGTATTTAAAATAGATGAGAATAGTTTACCCAGACAACTAATTATGGATATTCCTCGATAGTTGTCTGGGACAGAAATGTCCCCGGATTTATGAATGGGTACAATATGACTTAGGGACCATTCTTTAGGAAAGTAACTATTCTGCAGACAGGAATTGAAGAGATGTAGGAGTGTTTTTTAGGATACCTTTTCCGCATTTTAGCATTTCATTAGTAATCATATCCCCACTGCTTGATTTCTTGTTTTTTAAGTTGGATATAGCTGTGACTAATTCTTCTTCTGTTATAGGGGAGTCTAATGTGGAGCTATCCGTTGAAGTTGTATTTGGGAGGGAAGATTATTCTCAGCTTCATTGTTTTCATTGACAGGAGCATGTATATTACTGGTAACATTTGTCAATTATTTGTTCAGGTTACTGAAGTGTTGTAACCAAGACTCTTCTGATATTTCGTTACCTCCTGATACTTTTTCTGCTTTTAGCTTATTTAATAGGTTCCAAAAAGCAGTCGGATTACTTTCTCTAAGGGAGGACAGTTGGTTCATTATTTGTTGGTGAAAGTCGCGCTTTTTCTTTTTTTACCAGTTTTTTGTATTCTTTTCTCGCTTTAAAGTACCTTCCTCTTATTTTTGGGTTCGACGGATGTTTCTCAAGTAAGGTAGCCAGGTTTTTTATTTCACGCTTCAATTCTTTGCAGCTTTTATCAAACCACCTTTTGTTTTGTTTTTTCTGTATACTTTTTTCTTTGTCTTTTTAAGCTCAAACATTTGTTACCAACTTCTCGTAGCAATGGGCTGAATTTACAAACATTGTTTTCAATTTGATCTGAGGCGGTGGCATAAATGTACAATAAAGGTCTTTCATTCATTCATTCATTCAATAAAGGAGCTAGCGGTTGCCACTAAACAGGGCCCATATGCTCGAGAATATCTCGGGAAGGAAGTATCCAAGCATTTTGCGGTTTTCACCTTTCTATTCCTTACTAAGGGACCTTTCCAAGTATACCAAGAGTGCCAGGCCGGACCTTGAAGCCTGAGCTACAATCGGAACATTGAGTCATCACCCTACCCGGTGCCGTGACGGGCGGGGTCTCAATAAAGGAGCTAGCGGTTGCGCCTAAACAGGGCCCATATGCTCGAGAATATCTGGAGAAGGAAGTATTTGAGGATTTTGCGGTTTTCAACTTTCTATTCCTTACTAAGGGACCTTTCCAAGGATACCAAGTGTGCCAGGCCGGAACTTAAAGCCTGAGCTACAATCGCGACATCACCCTAACCGGTGCCGTGACAGCCGGAGTCTCAATAAAGGAGCTAGCGTTGCGCCTAAACAGAGTCCATATGCTCGAGAATATTTCGAGAAGAAAGTATCCGAGGATTTCGCGGTTTTCACCTTTCTATTTCTTACTAAGGGACCATTCCAAGGATACCAAGAATGCCAGGCCGGAACTTAAAGCCTGAGCTACAATCGCGACATTAAGTCATCACCCTACCTGGTGCCGTGACAGGCGGAGTTCAATGAGCTAGCGGTTGCGCATAAACAGGGCCCATATGCTCGAGAATATCTCGAGAAGAAAGTATCCGAAGATTTTGCGGTTTTCAACTTTCTATTCCTTACTAATGGACCTTTCCAAGGATACCAAGTGTGCCAGGCTGGAACTTAAAGCCTGAGTCACAATCGCGACATTAAGTCATCACCCTACCCGGTGCCTTGACAGGCAGGGTCTCAATAAGGGAGCTAGCGGTTGCGCCTAAACAGTGCCCATATGCTCGAGAATATCTCGAGAAGGTAGTATCGAAGGATTTTGCGGTTTTCACCTTTCTATTCCTTACTAAGGGACCTTTCCAAGGATACCAAGTGTGCCAGGTCAGAACTTAAAGCCTGAGCAACAATCGCGACATTGAGTCATCACCCTACCCGGTGCCGTGACAGGCGGAGTCTCAATAAAGGAGCTAGCGGTTTGCGCCTAAACAGGGCCCATATGCTCGAGAATACCTCGAGAAGGAAGTATCTGAGGATTTTTTCGGTTTTCTTCTTTCTATTCCTTACTAAGGGACCTTTCCAAGGATACCAAGTGTGCCAGGCCGGAACTTAAAGCCTGAGCTACAATCGCGACATTGAGTCATCACCCTACCCGGTGCCGTGACAGGCGGAGTCTCAATAAAGGAGCTAGCGCTTGCGCCTAAACAAGGCCAAAATGCTCGAGAATATCTCAGCAAGAAAGTATCCGAAGATTTTTCGGTTTTCACCTTTCTATTCCTTACTAAGAGACCTTTCCAAGGATACCAAGTGTGCCAGGCCGGAACTTAAAGCCTGAGCTACAGTCGCGACATTAAGTCATCAACCTACCCGGTGCCGTGACAGGCGGGGTCTCAACAAAGGAGCTAGCGCTTGCGCCTAAACAGAGCCCATATGCTCGAGAATATCTCGAGAAGGAAGTACCCGAGGATTTTGCGGTTTTCACCTTTCTATTCCTTACTAAGGGACCTTTCCAAGGATACCAAGTGTGCCAGGCCGGAACTTAAAGCCTGAGCTACAATCGCGACATTGAGTCATCACCCTAACCGGTGCCGTGACAGCCGGAGTCTCAATAAAGGAGCGAGCGTTGCGCCTAAACAGGGTCCATATGCTCGAGAATATTTCAAGAAGAAAATATCCGAGGATTTCGCGGTTTTCACCTTTCTATTTCTTACTAAGGGACCATTCCAAGGATACCAAGTATGCCAGGCCGGAACTTAAAGCCTGAGCTACAATCGCGACATTGATTCATCACCCTACCCGGTGCCGTGACGGGCGGGGTCTCAATAAAGGAGCTAGCGGTTGCACCTAAACAGGGCCCATATGCTCGAGAATATTTCGAGAAGAAAGTATCCGAGGATTTTGCGGTTTTCAACTTTCTATTCCTTACTAAGAGACCTTTCCAAGGATACCAAGTATGCCAGGCCGGAACTTAAAGCCTGAGCCACAATCGCGACATTAAGTCATCACCCTACCCGGTGCCAAGACAGGCGGGGTCTCAATAAAGTTGCTAGCGGTTGCGCCTAAACAGGGCCCATATGCTCAAGAATATCTCGAGAAGGTAGTGTCCAAGGATTTTGCGGTTTTCACCTTTCTATTCCTTACTAAGGGACCTGTCCAAGGTTACCAAGTTTGGCAGGCCGGAACTTAAAGCCCGAGCCACAATAGCGACATGGAGTCATCACCCTACCCGGTGCCGTGACAGGCGGGGTCTCAATAAAGGAGCTTACGGTTGCGCCTAAACAGGGCCCATATGCTCGAGAATATCTCGAGAAGGAAGTATCTGAGGATTTTTTCGGTTTTCACCTTTCTATTCCTTACTAAGGGACCATTCCAAGGATACATAGTGTGCCAGGCCGGAACTTAAAGCCTGAGCCACAATCGCGACATTGAGTCATCACCCTACCCGGTGCCGTGACAGGCGGGGTCTCAATAAAGGAGCTAGCGCTTGCGCCTAAACAGGGCCCATATGCTCGAGAATATCTCGAGAAGGAAGTATCTGAGGATTTTTTCGGTTTTCACCTTTCTATTCCTTACTAAGGGACCATTCCAAGGATAAAAACTGTGCCAGGCCGGAACTTAAAGCCTGAGCTACAATTGCGACATTGAGTCATCACCCTACCCGGTGCCGTGACAGGCGGTGTCTCAATAAGTGATAGCATAGATGCAGATGTATTGTTTATTCAATTGTAATACTACATGTTATATTACTTAGTCTTTATAATTAGTATCCCATCATGGGATTTGCTGCATTTAGCCCACATGGGCAGGAACATGCAAATAAAGATCATTCAATAAAGGAGCTAGCGGTTGAGGCTAAACAGGGCCCATATGCTCGAGAATATCTCGAGAAGGAAGTATCTGAGCATTTTGCGGTTTTCACCTTTCTATTTCTTACTAAGGGACCTTTCCAAGGATACCAAGTGTGCCAGGCCGGAACTTAAAGCCTGAGCTACAGTCGCGACATTAAGTCATCACCCTACCCGGTGCCGTGACAGGCGGAGTCTCAATAAAGGAGCTAGCGCTTGCGCCTAAACAAGGCCAAAATGCTCGAGAATATCTCAGCAAGAAAGTATCCGAAGATTTTTCGGTTTTCACCTTTCTATTCCTTACTAAGAGACCTTTCCAAGGATACCAAGTGTGCCAGGCCGGAACTTAAAGCCTGAGCTACAGTCGCGACATTAAGTCATCACCCTACCCGGTGCCGTGACAGGCGGGGTCTCAACAAAGGAGCTAGCGCTTGCGCCTAAACAGAGCCCATATGCTCGAGAATATCTCGAGAAGGAAGTACCCGAGGATTTTGCGGTTTTCACCTTTCTATTCCTTACTAAGGGACCTTTCCAAGGATAAAAACTGTGTCCGGCCGGAACTTAAAGCCTGAGCTAAAATCGATCCGGAGAGGTTTCGTGTTTAGCGTGTTTTCCTTTCAGCTGGAGAAACGGCGCGCATGTGCTCGCCTCTAATCGTTCGTGCTTGGTGTTTGGTGCACGGTTAGTGTGCGATCACTGAGTAACGTTGATCAGAGAGTCTTTCCGCACATGGCGGGTGTTTTCATGGGGGTGAAACGGCGATCGTTGATGCTTGGTGTTTGATGCACTGTTAGTGTGCGATCACTGAGTAGCGTTGATCGGAGAGTCTTTCCGCACATGGCGGTCGTTTTCACAGAAATGAAACGGCGCGCATGTGCTGGCTTCTGATTGTGCTCGGTGTTTGCTGCACTGTTAGTGTGCGATCACTGAGTAGCGTTGATCAGAGAGTCTTTCCGCACATGGCGGGTATTTTCACAGGAATGAAATGACGCGCATGTGCGGGCCTCTGATCGTTCGTGCTTGGTGTTTGGTGCACTGTTAGTGTGCGATCACTGAGTAACGTTGATCAGAGACTCTTTCCGCACATTGCGGGTGTTTTCATGGAGGTGAAAAGGCGCGCATGTGCGGGCTTCCGATCGTTGATGCTTGGTGTTTAATGTACTGTTAGTGTGCGATCACTGAGTAGCGTTGATCGGAGAGTCTTTCCGCACATTGCGGGTGTTTTCACAGGAATGAAACGGCGCGCATGTGCGGGCTCCTGATTGTGCTCGGTGTTTGGTGCACTGTTAGTGTGCGATCACTGAGTAGTGTTGATCAGAGAGTCTTTCCGCACATTGCGGGTGTTTTCACAGGAATGAAACGGCGCGCATGTGCGGGCTTCTGATTGTGCTCGGTGTTTGATGCACTGTTAGTGTGCGATCACTGAGTAGCGTTGATCAGAGAGTCTTTCCGCACATTGCGGGTGTTTTCACAGGAATGAAATGACGTGCATGTGCGGGCTTCCGATTGTGCTTGGTGTTTGATGCACTGTTAGTGTGCGATTACTGAGGAGCGTTGGTCATAGTCTTTCCGCGCATGGCGGATGTTTTCACAGAAATGAAACGGCGCGCATGTGCGGGATTCTGATGGTTGGTGCTTGGTGTTTGTTGCACTGCTGGTGTGCGATCACTGAGTAACGTTGATCAGAGTCTTTCGGTGCATGGTGGGTGTTTTCACAGGAATTAAGCGGCACGCATGTGCGGACCTCTGATCGTTTGTGCTTGGTGTGTGCTGCACTGTTAGTGTGCGATCACTGAGTAAAGTTTGTCAGAGTCTTTCCACGCATGCCGGGTGTTTTCATAGGGATGAAACGGCGCGCATGTGCTGGCTTCTGATTGTGCTCGGTGTTTGCTGCACTGTTAGTGTGCGATCACTGAGTAGCGTTGATCAGAGAGTCTTTCCGCACATGGCGGGTATTTTCACAGGAATGAAATGACGCGCATGTGCGGGCCTCTGATCGTTCGTGCTTGGTGTTTGGTGCACTGTTAGTGTGCGATCACTGAGTAACGTTGATCAGAGACTCTTTCCGCACATTGCGGGTGTTTTCATGGAGGTGAAAAGGCGCGCATGTGCGGGCTTCCGATCGTTGATGCTTGGTGTTTAATGTACTGTTAGTGTGCGATCACTGAGTAGCGTTGATCGGAGAGTCTTTCCGCACATTGCGGGTCTTTTCACAGGAATGAAACGGCGCGCATGTGCGGGCTCCTGATTGTGCTCGGTGTTTGGTGCACTGTTAGTGTGCGATCACTGAGTAGCGTTGATCAGAGAGTCTTTCCGCACATTGCGGGTGTTTTCACAGGAATGAAACGGCGCGCATGTGCGGGCTTCTGATTGTGCTCGGTGTTTGCTGCACTGTTAGTGTGCGATCACTGAGTAGTGTTGATCAGAGAGTCTTTCCGCACATTGCGGGTGTTTTCACAGGAATGAAACGGCGCGCATGTGCGGGCTCCTGATTGTGCTCGGTGTTTGCTGCACTGTTAGTGTGCGATCACTGAGTAGCGTTGATCAGAGAGTCTTTCCGCACATTGCGGGTGTTTTCACAGGAATGAAACGGCGCGCATGTGCGGGCTTCTGATTGTGCTCGGTGTTTGATGCACTGTTAGTGTGCGATCACTGAGTAGCGTTGATCAGAGAGTCTTTCCGCACATTGCGGGTGTTTTCACAGGAATGAAATGACGTGCATGTGCGGGCTTCGATTGTGCTTGGTGTTTGATGCACTGTTAGTGTGCGATTACTGAGGAGCGTTGGTCATAGTCTTTCCGCGCATGGCGGATGTTTTCACAGAAATGAAACGGCGCGCATGTGCGGGATTCTGATGGTTGGTGCTTGGTGTTTGTTGCACTGCTGGTGTGCGATCACTGAGTAACGTTGATCCAGAGTCTTTCGGTGCATGGCTGGGTGTTTTCACACGGAATTAAGCGGCACGCATGTGCGGACCTCTGATCGTTTGTGCTTGGTGTGTGCTGCACTGTTAGTGTGCGATCACTGAGTAAAGTTTGTCAGAGTCTTTCCACGCATGCCGGGTGTTTTCATAGGGATGAAATGGCGCGCATTGGCGGGCCTCTGGTTATTTGTGCTCGGTGTTTGTTGCACTGTTAGGGTGCGATCACTGAGTAGCGTTGATCAGAGAGTTTTCCCGCGAATGGCTGGTGTTTTCATAGGGAAAAAAGGGCACGCAGGTGGCAGGTGAGGGCCTCTGATCCTTTGTGCTTGGTATTTCTTGCACAGCTAGTGTGCGGTCACTGAGTAGCGTCGCCGTTGGTCAGAGAGTATTTCCGCACTTGGCGGGTGTTTTTGACAGGAAGAAAAGGGAACGCATGTGTGGGCCTCTGATCGGTTGTGTTTGGTGCTTGCTACACGGTTAGTGTGCGATCACTGAGTGGCGTTTGTTCAGAGAGTCTTTCCGCACGTGGCGGGTGTTTTTATAGTCCGGGAAGAAAATGGCACGCAGGTGCGGGCCTCCGATCGTTTGTGCTTGGTATTTGCTGCACTGTTAGTGTGCGGTCACTGAGTAGCGTTGATCAGAGAGTTTTTCCGGGTCGAGTTTCTGGTCGTCTGTGCTCGGTATTTGCTGCACGGTTGATAGTGTGCAATTGCTGAGTAGCGTTGGTCAGAGAGTCTGATCGCACACGGCTGGTGTTTTCACAGGGAGACTGAAAATGGTACGTGTGTGCGGGCTGCTGATGGTGCTGGGCGTTGCAATTGGCTGCATTGTTAGTGTGTGCTTAGTAGGACTCATAGGAGTAGCGTGAGTCAGAGAGTCGACGTCCTTTGCACATAGCGGGCGTTTTCACAGAAAGGAAACAAGAGTTCGTAGACCTCAGGCCTGCATGAAATATATTGGGTGTCTGTAAACCTATTGTGTATTTTTTTCCTTTTCGTCCGTGGTTGCGTGGTTGGAAAAGTGATATTTTTACCGTGTTGGTTGTGCACCATGCAAAAGTCTGAAGTTCCATTTTCGGAATGTGTAAGTTTGGACATGGATGAACATTTACTTATTTGGAATTCTTAAGCATGTAACCAACCACAGTACCTTGAAGTTGTTGAGACGACTTTTCCTACCTTTTTGTCTCAGATGGCCCATGTAGTTATTCTGTCACATATGATATATTCAGTACTGATATCTTCCTATTTCAATGTACTGACCTAATGCAGCTGCTAAATCTCCTTAGTGTGGCAATGATATTCATCAAAGATTCATTTCTGGAGTGTTATATCACTTGACACTGGAAGGTTATTTGCATAATTTGACCAATTACACTCAGCACAAAAAGTTTGGAATATCAACTTTGGTATATCATATTTCCGTTATTTATGCATCAATTTCAATGTATTATATATCAATAGAAAGCTTGTGTGATTTTCTTTCCTATGGTATCAAAATTATTATGATTGTAAACACATGAAACGAGCACAAGGCCTGCTTACGTGAGTGGGTCACGAAAAAAAAGTGCCCAAATTCCCCTGCTTCTGTTCAACACTGCATCGTCCTGTTGATATTGGCGCGTGTGTCACTGGTTCAATCAATCCTCCTTTCACCTCACATTTTGTATACGGAACGTACAAGGTTTTAGTACACTTGAGTAGAGTTCATCTGCCCTTTCGATAGTTGGATGGCAGAATCAGAGCGTGGATGCGGCACGGAGAACCGCACGCTGACAAGGCAAGAGTAACTTTCGGCATTTGTTGGTGGAGGCAGCGTCATGGTGTGGGGCGGTATAACCACCATAGGGTAAACAAGACTCGTCATCATTCCAGGGAAATTAATGTGGTGACATATAGGGACACCATCCTCCATCCAGTAGCAACATTCTACCTCTTCAATATTGGACCAAATGCCATTCTGCAAGATTACAACACCAGTCCACACAGAGCAAGGACCATTGGATGCTGGAGCACAGTCTTAGGGTGGAATTGCCTTCCTACGGCTTATGGCTAGCACTCGATTGATCACCTCTTGCCATGGTTCAGATGTTTTGCTTGAATAAAGAGTAATAGTAGCTTTGATTGACATGTCCTGTTTATTCAACTTGCCTTCATTCACAAGTCAATACTGACGGAAGAAAATGAGCAGAATGGAGTGATTGACTTTAGTAGGGTAATTTTGGCACTTTATCTTTAGGACCACCTGTACGTAAGCGGGCCTAGTCCTCGTTCCATGAATTTACACTCATAAAATAATCTACTCAGATATGCTAAAAAGAAACTTGGATGTTCTGTACACCAAACGTTAGGTGATAAAAGGATTGATTGAATCATTGTCACCCGCGGCCATAACAACTGTTGAACCGGACGATACAGTTTTGAACAGAAATGGGGGAATTTGGGCACTTTTTTTCTTGACCCACCCACGTTAGCAGGCCTAGTGTATGTTCCATGAGTTAACAATGATAATAAGTTTGATACCATTGGAAAGAAAATCATGCAAGCTTTCTATAGATATATAATATATTGAAATTGATGCAGAAACAACATAAATATGATCAACCGAAGTTGATATTCCAAACTTTTTGTGCTGAGTGTATATTTTTACAGTACTGTAGTTCCATAGACAATATGAATAGTGGTAGCCCCCATCCAGCAGCAACAGTTAGTCCCCAGGGTGGTATGATATTTTTATTCAATCCGTCCAACTAAAACCTAAATCTCTTGAAATACCTAAGCCAAATTTAACAGCAGAATTTACTATTCAAAATGTCCTTGTCAATCCCATTCATAGATGGCAAGCTGCTGGCAACTTTAAAAAGTTCAGAAAGTAGTCAGAGTGAACACCCAGCAAACATCCCACAAAATCAATGAGCAGTTGCTTAGAGGGGGAAAACAATTTCATCATATTTTTGCAGTGACAAAATGCAACAAACGATACTAAATTTAAAACAGAACAAAGCCTCTACCACTTAACCCTGCCCGTACTATAGATTAAGCAGGCCCAAAAATCAAGCGAATATGACTAGCCCCAAACTACAAATTACCTGCATACAATACAGAAATGGCAACCCCAAAGAAACAACAAGAAACACAGGAAAAATCATACACATACCTTTCTCTTACACTCAAGCTCTATACATTTCTTCTCCACTTTAGAAAGTTGTATCTTCTGCTGATTGCCAAACAGGGTAAAGGAACTTGTACCAGAACTTTAAACTCAGTACTACACAGCTCTCAAAACACCACAAACTCGGACTAAGAAGCAAACTCAAATTGTACCTAACCAATACACATCATCTGGCAGGAAAGTAACCTGATACATTGAAGGTGGCCGAAGCCAGTGCAAAAACAGATGACACTTCTACACCTAAACTTAAAGACCTATCAATCAACACGATTCTACAC
>NC_049990.1:22696784-22703709 GCF_000003815.2 Branchiostoma floridae | reverse complement strand
ACGTACCAAAAAATCGTCGTGCTCGCACCATCCGTTCTCGAGATACAGCGCCCTAAATCCCCAGCTCCAAATTTTCCCACGCCCGTGAAAACCATACCTGCATACATGCAGGTAATGGCACGCATGTGTGGGTTTCTGGTCGTTCGTGCGTCGTGTTTGCTGCACTCAGTGTTGGTGTGCGATCACTGCGTGACTGTACTAGTGGCGGTCAGGGAGCCTCTAATCGCGCACGATGGGAGTTTCATGCTGGGAAACGGCACACGTGTATTGAGGTCCAGTGGTTTGGGCTGGGGTGTTTGTGGTCACTCTAAAGTGGTTAAACACGGAGTACCGGTGAATAAAGAATCTTTGTACATGGTGGCAGGCATGTAATGGTTTTGCTCGTTTCAGAAGAATGAACGTGAGAGTATATGTCAGATGAGATATCTTGACGGACAAGGGGGAAATTCTTTAATTACCTTTGCCAGAATGGCTAAGGTTATGTTTTGGGCTTGTGAGTCTGTCTGTGTGTGTGTGTGTTAACAGCATAACTCGAGAAGCCTTGGATGGATCCCAATAATATTTGGTAGGTGGGTAGGGGTCGCGAAAACGAAGGTCAAGTTCGATAATGGGCCCCCTAGCGGCTTGCTAGGTTACTGCAGCAGAACCTCAATTTTTTATATCTCGTGTTCTGGACATGCTGTGGTTATCATTTTGAGTGGTAGATAGCCCTTAGAACAGAGAGTAAGTGCTGTAAGTTTGGACCCCCTAGCGGCTTGTTTGTAACTGCAGTCGCCGATTTCCTTTCAAACTTTGGATGAGAATAAGTCGAGAACGTGTTGATGGATCATCATGATTTTTGGTATGTAGATAGCCCAAGTAACAATGTACATAATGAAATACTAATTATGCAAATCAGCAACTCATTTGCATAATTAATGAGGAAAGTTTATAAATCCACTGCATTTCATGATAGGACTTTCAAACTTGTCACATATATAGATGAGAAAGAGAGAAATATCAATGCATATTGATTATGCAAATGACGGCCCCATTTGCATAATTAATGGAAAATATGAACGTGTTAACGGATCGTCATGATTTTTGGTATGTAGATAGCGTAAGTAAAAACTTACATAATGAGATACTAGTTATGCAAATTAACAGCTAATTTGCATAATTAATGAGGAAAGTTGATAAATCCACTGCATTCCATGATAGGACTTTCAAACTTGTCACATATGTAACTGAGAAAGATGGCAGAGAGTAAGAGGTGTATGTTTGGGTCCGCTAACATCTTTTCTTGAACTGCAGGAGCCGGTTTAGTTTCCTACTTTAAGAGAGAATAAGTCAAGAAGGGATGATTTTTGGTATGCTGACAGCTTAAGTGATGCTTGATACAATCTAATATTCGTAAGTAAATAGGGATCTAATTTGTATAACCAATGGCAAAATGTTATGAACCAACTCCAGGCATATAAGATCAAATATAATGAGTAACACATTTATGTCTAGAGACGTCATTCTACATGACAAACCTGGTTTATTGGCAAAGGTATGTGTTCGTGGAACTCTAGTTACTTCGATGATTTTGAGGCCAGTGAAATGAGGGAATATGAAAGAAAGAGTGGACGCCTTTCGAGTTTTATTAGAATGGGTGAAAGAGGGGTATGAAGAAAGATATTAAAGAGAGGGTGTTTGAAGTTACGTGAGAAGGTGAGGTAGAGAGACAATGGAGAATAAGGGAGGGGTAAGAGATGTGAAATGTTGAAGTAGAGAGAACTTCAATGATAAGGAAGGGGGTAAAGTATAGGAGTTAGAGAATGTGTAGATTTATAAAGTAACAAGTGAGCATGGGGATAAGGTGAAGGTAAGCGACTTCGGCGCTATCCCCATAACTTAATCACATATGAAGGATGATCCAATGAGTGCGCAGTGTGGATAGGACACTATCTTCACTGCGCGCTCATTGGTTGATCCTGAATCACATGATCCTCACTACCATATAAGTACAAGGGATGATCACCCTACTGCCTCTTTGTTGGATCCATCCGCAACGCCGAGGAGCGCGTGGTGAGGTCGACCCAGGAAGTAACAGCTGGAGGGAGATTCGGTGGGAAACAGGGTTTTCCCCGAGGAGGGGATATATCAGAAACCGAACCACCCACCCACCGTCCTTTATATTTGTGTACAGCTGGCAAGGGTTCCGTCTTCGCCGCGCGACTTCGGCGCTATCCCCATAACTTAATCACATATGAAGGATGATCCAATGAGTGCGCAGTGTGGATAGGAAACTATTTTTTCGAGGCTTTATTACCTTTGACATATTACCTGGAATTCCTGTCGCCGAACATGCATCCTGAATTCTGTGAAAGGGCTTATGGTATATGTGTATTAAAGGTCGAATTTCTCTCGGAGAATCTTATCTGCGGTTGAAATACAGTTTTCACCTTTTACAACTTTTGCGTCCGCTGATATCTTTCCAACTTTTTGAGTCATCTATTTCAGATTCTCTTCCGCAATCTTAAGTTTTGCATTTCCATGCAACATGAGTTCTTGACATTTGAATACCAAAGGTTGAATCGTTGAAGGTACCAGAACCACTGACAGCAGAATATTTATCACAGTTAATTTTTGTCATTTTAAAGACACATGATTTGTTATGCGCAGTAGCTATGGTGGGTGGTTTTAATGTTGATGGAGAGAGGTACATCTACTTACTCAAAAACAATTGTCAACTATTTTGGAACGCGAGCCAGAAGAGGGGGGGGGTGTCTTTAATTGGAGTTTTTCGGCCGTTTCTAAAGGCGATAATAAATCGGGTAATAATATTTCACTATTGGACTATTTCATAGAAAATATTTGTGTAGTTGAAGGCCATACAGAACTGGGATATGCAATGGGTAAATTAAAAAGAAATGTGATATCCATTTATAAAATGATTATGGCATGGTCCACTTCTCAGAAAAGACTATACAGACTATACCATTAAAAGTACCTCAATCTGACTTGATTTGATATCACTTTTATATATTTTTTGATCTTTTGAAATTAAGACATAAAACAATACTGATGATTGATGATTAAATTACTACATTTTCAGCTCGGTGTTATGAACACTGTTAGAAACGTGGTTGTCAAAATATATAAAATATATACTTCTCCCCCTTTCTAATGTAATCGCCCAATTCGCGGCAAAATCAAACCAAGCAGATTCGGCAACAAAGATGGAGGACGGAGGTGGCCGCGGAGGAGAGGTGAGTGAATATCGGCGGGAAAACAACCGAAACTCGACAGATAAAGGCTTTTGTAGTAGCGTATGGTAATAAGTATGTTACTATGATGATATTCTGACCAGAACATCTGGGATTTGCCGGGGGGAACTTGAATTTCGGACGACAGAAATGGCGGGGTGGCCATGGCCAGTTGTCATCTGTCCACGAGTTTGACTTTGACACAGGAGTTTGGAACTCGATCCAACTCGATAACAAAATGTTTGTTTACATATTGTCAGTAAGCGAAAGTACAAACCCTTTTACTCGTCGCGGAACAGTTAACGTTGAAGATGATTACGATATATAGGTATGGCGTATCTTGGAGTTGAAATAATTTGGCTGACGGTAAGCAAGTTTGGGCCCGCCTGTTTAGGGCGCCACAGGACGTCCCAGGGGAGGGTAGACTGTACAGGTCAACAGAGTTTTCGCGGGAACGCGGCTTATTTTCTTGGAAGAAGTATTTTACATACTAGTATCGACTCTTCTTACATTGTGTAGTTGTTCTGAGAACTGAGAGGATTGAATAAGAATTTGGAAAGCAAAGAAGTTGTAAAATCTTTGGAACAATAGTCTATCAAAACACCAAAATGAATAAAACAGTGTTTAAAAGTTTTGTCTCCAGAGACCTGCTAATTTATTCATAAGTGAGGGGGCTCTATGAGCTCAATTTCTACCAGCTAGCCTACTAGTATCAAGCTAAGCGTACACACGGTTATTATAAGGTTAATTCTCAACCAGCTTTGTGTATGTTATCATCAGTTATGTAGCTGTTTTCAAGAAAGAAATTGTTGTTCCCCCTGTAACATGTTGTATAAATATTTCACACTTTTTGTTGTGTTTCATCCAATTTTGAGGTGCTTACAGTAAGCGTTGCTTTGTGATGAACTAAATATGAACAATAAAACAAACTCTTTTTCCACTCTCCTATGTCCAGAAGTCCCACAAGCGACCACATCTGACTGAAGATGAAGTTGAGTTTGCATCGTTCAAGAAGGAGGTACAGACTTTCTTCAATTAGTATCACTGTATTTCAGTAGCAGCGTTGGTTACTTGGATACTTTATAATCTCCATGATTGGCTTTCATACTACATGTACAACATGTACTAATATGGACAAAGAGAAGGATTGACTCAAGTTCAAAGAGCAGTTTTGATAGAAAATGGTCGATAAAAGTATTATAACATAATGCAATCAATCAATCAGTTTTTATGAAAGGTATGCACATGTAACATAAGAAGTTTATGACATTCTCGACCGGCTTTGTTTGTGTTATGTAGCTATACATGTTAGCTGTTTGAAAGAAATAATCTGTTGTTCTCCCTTGTTGTTTAAAAGTTTTTGCTGGCATGTTTCATTTGTGTTTCATCAATCAACAATTTTCCCATATATTGAGGGGCTCACAGTAAGTGTCAACTTTTCCCACTTTCTTACGTCCAGAAGTCCCACAAACGACCACATCCTACTGACGACGAAGTTGAGTTTGTATCATTCAAGAAGGAGGTACAATTAATTGTGATTATGTACAAACTCTCTTTAATTACTAGTAGTATTGCTGTTATTTACATCTCGCATGCTGCGATTTGGGCCCCTATCCCATGTTTCAACCAGCATAGTGTTTTTTCTGTTACTAAGTATTTTGTTGAATGCTGGAAAGGTTGGCTTTATTTATTTGTATTTGGACCATAAAGGCGCCCAGAGCAATTTTTAGAGCATCAAAATTAAAAATATTCTGTATGAGACAATCGGTACGATATTGACATTTACTTCACCATACTAGCACTTTTGTATCATTATTTGGTACTTTCACTGTAAAAGGACGCACAAATATGCCGCAAATGGGCCCCTTTGACTTATTACTTAGTACATACCTCAATAAATCAGCACAGGATCGAGCCACTAATGGTTTCCCATCGGTAATTTTAGGTGATGTTTGAACGCGTGAGGTCACCAAACTATTTGAATCTGATTCGCAAATGGAAACCTGATTCGATCAAGTGACAACATCTCCAGAAGGGCTCGGGACTCATCGGTCATGTTTGTGTGCGTTTAGAAAATTTGAAATAATGTCACGTGCAGCGTTCAGATTTTCAATGAGTTCTCACCACCCAATAACGTCTCATCTTTGCTCAACGAAGTCGATATGTAATGAGATAGTATTATTTACAAAATGTTTAAGATCTTAGAGGCATATGGGGTTCCAAAAGACATTGTTAATGCTATAGCAGTTATGTACAGAGACACATCCGCAGTTGTTATCACTCCAGATGGAGAAACTGACATGTTTAGCATTGACACTGGTGTACTGCAGGAGGACCCTCTTGCTCCATTTTTATACATTATATGTCTAGACTACGCCTTAAGGTGCTCGATTTCAGACACTGATGGTTTTAAACTCCGTCGTCGGCGTAGTAGTCGCTACCCTGCAGAAGTCCTCGCTGATATCGACTTTGCAGACGACATTGCCCTCATTACCCTGGCAGGGCATGTGGTTCGTAGGAACGAGCCTGCAGGGTGACTAATGGACTGGCTGCCAGAAGGAAGGCGCAGAGTTGGCCGACCATACATTACCTTAAAGACAATGATAGAAAGAGACATTGGACTGTCAGGGTCTAGTTTAATGTCTGCCATGAAGGACAGATCTTACTGGAAAACTTGTGCTTTGGACTGTGCCTCACCGGTGTAAAACCGGATGAATGATGTATGTATGTATGTATGTAACATTACTGAAAATTGTATTTAAAAAGACGAAAAAATTTGCTCTGGGTGCCTTTAGATTTTAAGTTAGAATGCAGGAAATATTCTTTTGAGGGTTATGAGTTAAAATTTTTCAGCAGAGGATGCCACCAGACCCGCTTACAATGCTCATGCCTGTACCATTGGCCACATGGCACTAATATGCCCCCTATGTATGCTGTGAAAAAATCCTGGTGAGAACCCAGGACATGATATACAGACTGTGCCAGCTATAGTTTCCTCCGTCTTTTCCTCAAACAGAAGAAAGACCCTGAACTGTCCAAGGGGCCCGGCTCAGATGAAACTGATGATGATGTTGTGATAGTGGAAGAAACACAAGGAGGTAAAAACTACATAATTTTTTTTTATGCACTACAGAATGTCTATTTCATTAAGAAAATGCGCTGCGATAAGGTTGCAAAAGTACATGTATGTATAAATGTATATATGTGAGTAATGATTGAAGTTATGTGATGTTTGTGGTGGGTTGATTGTGTGTGTTGCATCTCTTCCCCCCGCAGGGAGCTGAACTTTGCGGTAATACGCATTGGTACAAATGTATATTCCAGATTCTTGTTTATGATGCGCTGACAAATGGGCTATGCAGATATGTAGATTCTATTATCTGTTGTATGATATTATGGAGCCCCTTGCCTTGACTTTAACTTTATTTGAGCTTCATAAGGTACAATAGTATTATACAATGTGGACACTAGGCAGCAACCTAGCTGATATTGTGACAACATACATATACAGTCAAACCTGCCCGAGCGACCACCTCTTCTCAGCGACCACCTGGCCATTTCGACCGCTTTTTCTCGGTCCCAATTTATTTTCCCATTGACGTAAGCATTAAGCGATCTTTTCTCAACGACCACCTGGCCAACGCGACCGCGACCGGCCCAAATTGGACCCATAACGACCGCATCATTTTCAA
>NC_049990.1:22694276-22696684 GCF_000003815.2 Branchiostoma floridae | reverse complement strand
TCGGATTTTGGGGTAAATTTTACAGTTTACAGTGTGCGTGTTGTATTGGGCATTAAAGACCTCGCTTCTTTGCGTGCGTGCTGTGTGCTTGCTATCTGCCATTTAACACAACGGAAACCATTTATACTTTGCATCGGGCATGTTTTGAGTTGAAACTCTTCTCAGCGACCACCTGTCCAAATCGACCGCTTTTTTTCCGGTCCCCCGGGTGGTCGTCTTGGGCAGGTTTGACTGTACATATACAATACATATACAGTACTCCTTGCCTTGTGCTTATTTATAGAAGAATAGATACAGTTGATTTTATGTCTCAATTGCAGCCGCAGGCACATCAGCCAGTAATGCCAAGCCTTTAGGAAAGGAAGACTTTATAGTGACTTTCTTCAAGCCTTCTGATACCATCAAGTATCCACATGCTCGAGAAGACTGCAGGGTTCACAAGTTTCGGTACGTGTTTCAAAATTGGAAGTTTAAACAGTCTGAAGCTTGAGTGAATGTTTGAAATGTAGCAAATCAACTACATGTAATGATACTCAAAAACTGTACAAACAGAGAAATTTGTAACTGTTTAGATTAAGGATGAACATGTCCATGATATATTTCAATAGTATAGGATTGTAGGCAAGCTTGTTACTCTAACTAATTAATATATTAACCTATGCTATGTATATGTCACAGTAGAGATCACGATCCAGTAGAATCGCCGATCCTCCTAGGAGAGATCGCGATCGGAGTTTCTCCTAGGAGAAACTCCGATAGATATAGGAAACAGATCCCGATCGCAATCTGTACTAGTAGAATCAGCGATTCTCCTAGTACAGATTGCAATCGGGATCTCTCCTAGGAGAAACTCCGATCCAAACTCAAACGATGCTAAGATGTATGAAACAGCAATAAATTTTTTGATAAACAAAGATTTTATTCAGTTTCAAATGCAACCTACTAACTCATTACCTAGTACACTGTGGTTGCCTTAGTATAGTTGTAGTGTCATCAGTAGTGATGACACGTAAGAAGAAGAAGCCCAGTATGGTATCTTGAGTATAGTTGTAGAAGTGACAATAGTGAGGTAGCATTGAGTAGAAGTGTGCATTGAGTAAAGTTGCAGAAGTGACTCAAGTGAGATAGTCTTCAGGAAAGGAAACATTGTAGAAGTGACACACAAGTAAGCTTGAGTGTAGTTGGTAATGAGTTAGTAGGTTTGCATTTGAAACTGAATAAAATCATTGTTTATCAAAAAAATTATTGTTGTTTCATACATCTTAGCATCGTTTGAGTTTGGATCAGAGTTTCTCCTAGGAGAGATCCCGATTGCAATCTGTACTAGGCGAATCGCCGATTCTCCTAGTACAGATTGCGATTGGGATCTGTTTCCTATATCTATTGGAGTTTCTCCTAGGAGAAATCCCGATGGCAATCTAAACTAGTAGAATCGCCGATTCTCCTACTATACATTGCGATCGGGATCTCTCCTAGGAGAAACTCCTATCGCAATCTCTCCTAGGAGGATCGGCGATTCTACTGGATCGTGATCTCTACTGTGACATATAGCAATATTTTAGGAAAGATTGTTGTAAAAGTTTCAAATGTCTTGTGTTTGTCTCGTGTAGGGCAGTACCCAGTCAACTTTATTGCTATGGTGGCAATTTCAAACAAGAGAATAAAACATTCTGTGACAGTTGCTACTGCTATGTTTGCGACATTCCAGCCAAAGAGGTAAGTGATGATACATTTTCAGGGCTCGAAATACTTTTTTCTGCATACATGATGCACTGCTGCAGATAGCACGAGACAAATTTTACATGCACCACTCTGACTTTAGGAAGTATAGATCATACTAATATTGTTCAGGAACCATTGCTATTTTTTTATTTATACTTTGTAGGTGGTAACAGTCAATGCAGCTACATTTTGTAATAACAATCTATACACACCTACATCATACTATAGGGCATTTATGTATAAAACCCAGACAGTACATGGACCAGTGCAGGTTAGGTGCAGGTAGACCAGAAATACCTGCACAGCTCCAATTTTACCTGCATTAACCTGCATATGGTGGTATTTTGAGCCCTTATTTTTTATCAACCCTTTTTTTTTTACAATTTTGAATGTAACCATTCCTCATGTCACACCTGTGAAAGACCATGTGTTCCACTGTCATTCTAAAGAAGGCCAGAGATAGTGTCAGATTTGGAAGTATTACAAAGTCATAATATTACCTATCAAAAAGACAAGGTTCCATGCTAATATAATTTATTTGCTTTGCCAGTGCCAAGAGTGGACACAAAGTGACCACTGCAATGCCCACAGCAAAGACACCAGTTGGAAGTTGAAACGGAAGAAGACTGTAGCTGCCAACTCCAGGAAGACAGCAAGAGTGGCCTTTTCTTCACATCCAAGTCTTA
>NC_049990.1:22692711-22693552 GCF_000003815.2 Branchiostoma floridae | reverse complement strand
CTTGTAGATAAACACCCACACAATGGCACCCACACCCACACAATCAAACACACGCACACATACACGAAGGCTCCTAATTATGTATACTTTACATTAAGTGTTGTTCTGTCTACTCCCATTCTCTTTACTATCTAATGACTTGTTCTGTTTGGAATGCTGAATGTTGCACAAAAAATTGAAAAATGTCACCAAATTTTAGATGATTTATTCAAGACTTTTATTCTTAAAATTTTAAAGCAGAATATCAGAGACCTCCCTGACTTTCCTTTGATAGACTTTATGACGCCAATGCGTATGGAACTCACAGTTTCTGTAGAGAGCCTGGTCATATTGGTCAGCGTAACCATAAACTAAGAAGCATATGTCTAAAATCGCTTTGGACTCATACATGTATATAGTCAGGGTTCTGCAGTTGTACAGTGAAACCTGGTCTACCGACCACCTGTGCATAACGACCCACTGTCCACTATGACCGCTGAAAAGCGGTCCCTTGAATTTTCCCATAGACGTAAGCATTAAGATTTCTGTATATGACGACCACTGTCCAACGCGACTTCGACCGCCACTAAAGGCGACCGCATGTTACCCAAACACTGCCAAAACGACCGCGGCATGTGATTTTGTCATGTGACTTTAATGTTCACGGCGAAAAATGAGCGTAATTGTCATAAATTATTTACCGCTATCAAACCATGCCCCCCTCCCATCATTACTCACGTAACAAATAGCGTAGTATTTACGATAGCGATTCTTGGTTATTAACCAACAACGATCGTAGATACCGCAGGACTGGGCTGACAGCAGTCTGTATAAAGCTCTTAAAAGTTGCCAATCTCTTCAT
>NC_049990.1:22690161-22692611 GCF_000003815.2 Branchiostoma floridae | reverse complement strand
GCCGAATTTTGGTAAATCTTGGCGGCAGCGAGTATCTTGATCGCACTGGTTGCTGGGATATGTTGACATCACGCGTGGAACCGGGCGCCAATTTTCTTTGTTTTCCATGAAATTTACGAGAAAAATGCCCACTTATTTTCGATATTTTACCGTCATTTGCAGACGCAGTAAGTTGAGAAATTGTAAATTAGAATAGCGACATTTACGACAAAGTTTGGCGGCACATACTGACCGCACTGGCTGCTGGGATATGTTGACATCACGCGTCATTTTCTTTGTTTTCCAAGAAATTTACGAGAAAAATGCCTGTCAATTTTGGAGATTTTAGCGTCATTTGCAGACGCAGTAAGTTGAGAAATGGCAAATGAGAATATTGGGGGTTTATCTGTGCGAAGCTTACAACCGTTTTGACGTGTTACATTGATTTCATTAAACTGAAGACAACACTTACGGCATACGCCGCCTGTCACAAAGTACGCTGCCAGTTTGCAAATGTCGGCAAAGTAAAGTGTCGGTTCTTTTCTTCAAGCTTCAAAGAAACATTGATCGTCCGCTTCGGCATTGATTGAAGACTAGACAAAGTGAGGTCTTCTTTACATTTGAATATGTACTCTAAGTCTTTTTTGTCTTGATACCAAGCCAAGCTCCTGAGTGAGTAGAGTGAGCTTTGAAGAACAAAGAAAATGGCGACCAAGATTTTAGACAAGTTTGCGTCAAGCCCTATAAAGTTGGGCCTTTCTAGACGGAACTCAGTCTATTCACATTTTGTGCGGACACGATGGCAAGCAAACCGAAGAAGATACCGAAGAAGACGCTTACGCTGGGGGAGAAGATCGAGGTCATCAAACGATACGAGAGGGGTGGAATTGGAGCTCGAACCCTGGCTGGGCAGTACGGTGTGGGCAAGACACAGATTCAGAACATCGTCAACAGAAAGCATGAGTACCTTGACGATTTCGAAAACAACGCACCGGTGAACAAAAGGAGAAAGCTTCTTCACACTGGAAACGATGAAATCAACAAACTGTGTTGGGAGTTTTACTGTGACACGACCAGCCGCCTAGTAACATGTTCTGGGCCGTTGCTACAGGAGCAGGCGTTAAATTTTGCAAACGATCTCGGAGTTATTGAGTTCAAAGCCTCTAACGGGTGGCTGGAGAGCTTCAAAAAGCGCCACAATCTTGGACTAAGCACTATGGTAGGTGAAAGTGCCGGGGTTGACAACACTGTGGCCGACGATTGGAAAGAAAAGCTTCCTCAAATCATCGACGGCTACGCACCTCAAGACGTGTACAACATGGATGAGTCAGGACTTTTCTACAGGGCAACGTCAACTAAGACTCTGTTCGTAAAAGGTCAGCAGTGTAGCGGAGGGAAGCAGTCAAAAGAGCGCCTGACGATCATGCTTTGCTCTAACATGGTGGGAGACAAGGAGAAGCCACTTGTGATCGGAAAATCGCAAACGCTGTTTCAAACGCATCAACACGAAAACCTTGCCTGTGACATACACAAACAACAAGAAGGCGTGGATGAACTCGTACTTATTCACGGACTGGTTGAAAAAGTTGGACAAAAAGATGGGACGGCAAGGAAGAAAGATCCTGCTGTTCATGGACAACGCACCCAGCCATCCAGCGGTCACCCTACGCAACATCGAGCTGAAATACTTCCCGCCCAACACAATCCTTAGAAAAGTGTTGTGCATGTAATTATTCCATGTACTATAATTGTTAGTTTACAATGTACTTGTGTTATGCATTTGCACACAGATAAGTAGTAAAGACATGGATGATAGAGTGTGTTAAACTTAATGATTGAAGACTTGTCAGTTTACTTTACACAAGTGTTGTACATGTGTACATGTAATTGTTACTATAATTGTTAGTGTACTTGTACTATGCATTTGCACACATGTAAGTACTTAAGACATGGATAATAAAGTCTGTGGAACTTATTGATTGAAGACTTGTCAGTTTCTTTACTGCCGCCATGTTGTTTTCTATATAAAGACCACCTATGTAAGAAGACCACTTTTGCTGGGTCATTTGAGTGGTCTTCTTATACAGGTTTGACTGTGTTTCGATACTTTGCCATTGCGAGAAGCCTCTGATGTTCCCCTTCAGTTCAAGGTAGTTAAGTATTTAGTTACGTTAGACATCCAGGTAATACGATACGCCAAATAGCAATTACTCAAGCAACTGGATGTGATTTTGGAAACAGGCAGAATCCACTACCTTTCATTGGTGTCAAAGGTTGACACTGACAGTGTCAGTGATAAAAGGTAGTGGATTCTGCCTGAAATGTCTGACTGTTTCCAAAATGATATACAGTTGCTTGAATAATTGCTAT
This sequence comes from Branchiostoma floridae, assembly GCF_000003815.2. Taxonomy (NCBI): domain Eukaryota; kingdom Metazoa; phylum Chordata; class Leptocardii; order Amphioxiformes; family Branchiostomatidae; genus Branchiostoma; species Branchiostoma floridae. The sequence continues at coordinate 22,690,262 of NC_049990.1, read as the reverse complement.
TTTGCAAAGTAAAGTAATGATTTTCGTTTGTGTCTTGTCTGTGTTTCTACAATACAGTCTCTGCATGTTCCACCAGAGGGCACAGTACTGTAGTTTCTGCA
>NC_049990.1:22689391-22690061 GCF_000003815.2 Branchiostoma floridae | reverse complement strand
ATATTACCTGGAATTCCTGTCGCCGAACATGCATCCTGAATTCTGTGAAAGGGCTTATGGGTTCGTGTGTATTAAAGGTCGAATTTCTCTCGGAGAATCTTATCTGCGGTTGAGATACAGTTTTCACCTTTTACAACTTTGCGTCCGCTGATATCTTTCCAACTTTTTGAGTCATCTATTTCAGATTCTCTTCCGCAATCTTAAGTTTTGCATTTCCATGCAACATGAGTTCTTGACATTTGAATACCAAAGGTTGAATCGTTGAAGGTACCAAAACCACTGACAGCAGAATATTTATCACAGTTAATTTTTGTCATTTTTAAGACACATGATTTGTTATGCGCAGTAGCTATGGTGGGTGGTTTTAATGTTGATGGAGAGAGGGACTTATTCAAAAACAATCGTCACCTATTTTGGAACGCGAGCCAGAAGAGGGGGGAGTCTTTACTGGAATTTTTCGGCCGTTTCTAAAGGCGATAATAAATCGGGTAATAATATTTCACTATTGGACTATTTCATAGAAAATATTTGTGTAGTTGAAGGCCATACAGAACTGGGATATGCAATGGGTAAAATAAAAAGAAATGTGATATCCATTTATAAAATGATTATGGCATGGTCCACTTCTCAGAAAAGACTATACAGACTATTCCATTAAAAGTACCTCAAT
>NC_049990.1:22680099-22689291 GCF_000003815.2 Branchiostoma floridae | reverse complement strand
ATTTTGGGAAACAGGGCAGAATCCACTTCCCTTTCCATGGGGTCCAAGGTTGACACCGGCCGGTGTCAGTGATAAAAGGTAGTGGATTCTGCCTGAAATGTCTGACTGTTTCCAAAATGATATACAGTTGCTTGAATAATTGCTATTTTGCAAAGTAAAGTAATGATTTTCGTTTGTGTCTTGTCTGTGTTTCTACAATACAGTCTCTGCATGTTCCACCAGAGGGCACAGTACTGTAGTTTCTGCATGTTCTGCCAGATGGTGCTAATATCATTGTGAGAGGATTAAGTGAGGATGTACTGTGTATTTCTTTTTTCTTCCAGATTCTTCTTTGGATGAAATCCTCAATCGCATAGACTCAACGTATAAGGACTATTCAGCCTATGAGGGTAACGACTATGGTGAAGATGAGTGCTATTGTTACTGCCATGAGCGCTGGAGGTAAATGTGTATCAGTCTTAGGCTTTTCTAATTTATTTCCTTTGTTCTGAAATATTTTGAAATAAAAATTCAGCAGGACAATGATAACAATGTTTTCAGATATTTCAGACTTGAAAGCAAGTTTGAGAATTTTGTTTGTCTTTCTAAATTTTTTAATTTTCTTTCTTAGGTGTGCGTTTGATGATTATGAAGATGACCCATGTTATGAATGTGAGGACTATCATTACGGTACTGGCAACTCCCTTCATGAGTAAGTACTTTTTGCTATGACAATACTGACTCACAATGATAACCATTAACCAACAAGGATAGTGTCATAATGAGAAAAATGAACTCTTCTCTAACTCAAGAAATTTCGCTCACCAGAATTTTTAACCAAATAGTGTCAGCCTCTCAAGTAAAATAATGTGAGAACATCAAGTGTGGATATCATACATACATTTTTGTATATATTTCCACAATGTAATTTTAGACACTACTTGGAACTAAGTGCTGTTTGCACAAATTTTTATGGTGTTAAATCAATTGATAGATGTTGATTGCTACATATGCATGTAGTTCTTTCATTCCTATATACATATGCTTTATCCAAATATGTGTTACCTCCCCAGCTATGACCCAGTTAAGAGAGCCTTGAACAGTGCAGTGGCCTCCGCTCGTACACACTGGCAAAACAAGAAGCCGTTTGAAGCTCTGATTGTTTTGGAGGAAACCATGCGTTCTCTTTGTCTGCATCAGCCATGGTATGATATTGATCTTATTTCAAGGCTTGTTCAAATGAATGTTCATGAAAGAAGATTATGTTGCTTCTTGCAGACTGTAACAGCTGTCATCAACTGTGAAAACAGGAAGTAAACTCTAAGGTGTTTTAACAAAAGTTTACATCATACAATATATTTTACGCCTGTCCTAAGTTGTTCTGTCCATCTTGTATTTCAGTGAGGTGACTGTAGGCAGGTATGGAGAAAGAAGTGATGGAGGCCTGGTAACCTGCAAACGTTTAGTCATGCAATCGTAAGTCAGGCCTTCCTATTTTTCAATTATCACATATCTTTACAATTGTGACAATTCCTTTTCCTCAATACTCATTTGAATGTGCGAAATGCTATAGCATTAAAGAGGGATAAGCTTTGCCTAGTTGCTGAGATTTAGTTCATCTACATATACAACATGTATTGGTAGGGCTGTCTTCATAACCTGTACCTCCGTCCTGGGACGAAAGTTTGCTTGTATGACAAAAAATTCACCCTGTCAGAAAATCTGAAGTTATGGATGAAATTGATGTATTTTCGTAAACTTCAAATATAGATTTAAAGATAAAGATATACAGCATAAGCTCCCAAACAGAAATGGTGGGACAGAATCTACTTTTCAATTAACTGTCTATGTTTCTTAATTTTTTTCTAGGATAGAAGAACTCCTTGTGGACATGTTTGTAGACAGGAGTGGCATTTTGCCATCTTCTCTGAAGGAGAAAGCCATGAGTAGCATCAAAAGGACCTTTGACCTGGCTCCTCGCGACTGTGGTAACATCAGGCCAAACATGTGAGTATCAACGTTTGTAATATTATGGGGGGAAGAAAGCTGCAATTTGTAAGGCACTGCATGATTTGCTGGATATGTGGGGAAAACTTCTGGCGATCCATATTAAAGCCTTAGGGAATGATTGCTTTAGTTTGAGATGTGAGTTTAAGATGTTGGACTGTCTACATTATGAAGTGCCATTGAACAGCTTACTTTTCCAGCAAAATTTACACCTCAAAATGCAGAAAATAGCATTTCAGAGGGTCTAGATGTAAACATTTTCAGGGACATCAGACCCTCTAGGAATGTCATGCGACGTCTTGTGCTTTCTGTGCTCGGAAGGATTTCCATTCAAAATCGAAGGAAAGGAAAATGATTTCCGGCTGGCTACAACCCTGTGTAGTACTTATGTCAAAATATCCCTATGCTTTCCTACGGCATCTCTTCTTGTTAAGTTTAACCTGTTGAATTCTTTCCCTCAGAGCCCTTGGTTTGAAAAGCTGGGATGATCAGGAACTTTTGGCTGTGCTGAATGGCTCCTACAACCCTGGACAAGACAAGGCAACTAGCAGCTCCATAGGGAACAGCACAGCTGAGGTCATCGTAGTGGAAGACAACCCTGTGGACAGCAGGAACAGCAGCTTTACTGAGGACTACTTAGTGGTGAAGAAGAGGCTCCAAATTCTGGAGAGTGAGAAGAGGTATTGCATGAATGAAGGAATGAATGAATGGACAGATGAAAGTTTGAGATTTGTCAGTCTACTTCTGTATATGTCTGTGTTTCACTCAATATATTTATGGTCATTACTTTGCTTAAGATGTAATGTTACCATTTGTTGTTTTTTTGCTTTAGGTGGCAAGAGACAGTCAACTACATCCAGAGAGTGAACATCAAATCCAACCAGTATGGGAATGTAAGGTGAGGTTACCATAGCACAGTTTCATCCCCTTGAAACACAGTCTTGTTCGAGTTTTATCCAGAATATGTCAGATAAAGATAAGTTCAGGATTTGGGATTGTATTCTCGCTGCAAAAGCACCACCTACATTGGCTTTATATGTAGAACTTTATGTAGAACTTTATTGCGCAACGATCATACACGGTACAATGTATGGCAGAAAAAAGAAGAAACAAACTTATCACTCTAATTACTAAAGCAAGTATAAAACATAGTACATAATGCAGATTGTGAATATAGAATGAAATTTGACATTCTTATTTCTAAAACAATGAGAGCTAGCATAAAACATTGTACTACAATCGAGTGGGGCTAATTATGAGTTTCGGCATTTTTTCTTATGACAAAGCAATCTTTTATGTATTTACCTATTTTAGCATTGTGGGAGTTGTCACATCTGAATATATAATCAAATCTGCCTGTAGCATTGAGTCTCTTAAAATCTGTTGTACTTGATTCGAGGAATGTGAATAACTCATTACGTGAAACAGTGTACCTACTGCACATCATGTGAAATTCATCTTCAATTTGCTTTGGACAGAATGGGCAAAACCTTTGGTCAGGGGCTACATTATGATATCTACCTGTTTCTATATTCAATTTATGACTGCTGATTCTTAACTGGGTTATTGCTTTACGGATTTCAAAGTTATATACATCATATAGGTATGTCTCTTGTTCATAACACTTTTTCGATTTTTTAAGAAAAGATAGTTTTGAATTGCTTTTAATACAACTAAACCACTCCTGTATAAATACATCTTGTAGACGGTGGCGAAGTTGGTCGGCAATGTAATCTACTTTATAAGACTCAGGTTTCATCCATATATGTCCAAAGCCGTGTTAGTTGAGAATGTCCTTAACATGATTAATCCAGTCATGATCACCAGTAAATACAGTATTATATGCATCACGAAGCAGAGAGTCCTCAGGTAAGTTTACCAAACGGTGCCAGTATTTCATATAGCAGCAAGAAGCAGAACAACAGTTAGAACTTAGAAGCTTTGGGAAGATGACTTTGGTGATTATGTCAAAGTCATATTTTAGTATTTTTGGACTGCTCCACTTAACAAAGGGATATCACAGGAAGAGTCCATTCTTGCATGGAGAGGGGCTTATTTCGAAAATTTAGTTTTGGATGGGTAATGATTCAAAATTCCATTTTTTTTAGTGGACGTGTTTTGGACTGGTCTATTTATAGTGGCAAGAAGCAGAATAACAGTTAAAAGCTCTGAGGAAGATATAGGATAGATATACAATCATGTAGAAAAGAAAACGCCACTATCCTTTAGTATATACATGTACTATTGGTTGGTTGAAATTTTTTTTAAATATAGTTGGCTGAAAGACAAGTTGGTTACCTACCTGGCACACCTGGGGAACTGGAAGGAGGTGCACTCAGAGCTAGTAAAGTCTGAAAACTCCAATTACCAAGGAAAGAGGCCCAGACTGGCCAGGATGGATCCCACAGACTTCCTCAACATCATGAAGTGTTTCACAACTGGCCAAGGTTTGTGGGACGCTTTTGTTAAAATGATTTCATAAGGTTTGTTTTTTTAAACAAGTTTCCTCTTAAACGTCTTGAGTTGTGTGACTGTAAGCTTAAGTTAAGTGTGGAATTCCCTTTTGTGTGAGACATTTGGGACAACTCTTACCTTAGACCTTGGACTTTTTCTAAGGTCCTCCTGTGCCGTGAGGCACAACTCTGAAGGGTCTATAATGTTTTCAACAGGTTTTCTAAAACAAGTTTCCTTTTAAATCACTTGAGTTGTGTATGTGTGGAATTCCACTTTTGACCCAGCTTTGTAAACCTTCAGACTACAGTAAATTCATTTATTGTTGTAGGGACTTAATTTTCCAAGAGAACTGGAAATTAGGTTTTTCAGTGTTTTAAGTTAATGATAAGGATATTCACTGTGTCTTAAACCCGCAGTTAAGAGATAACTGCAAGAAATACGAAAATAAAACCACCACAAACATTTTAAATTTTTTCAGTACTTAGTTGAGGGGCGTTCGTGTATGTCTACATTTTTGTACATGTACTGATGATATAGTAAAGGGAGTTTGTTGTCTGTATTTGCCACAGAAATAGAGATGTTGCCAGCTGATTCAGCATCTACCTCTTCACCCAGCCCAGATGTTAACCTTGATGAAGTCTTCAGGATCTATCTGTGTGCACTGGCACAGAACAGCAGTCTCCAGTACAGTGTACGTCTTCACATTCCCTACAATCTACAAAATATAACAGGAGACCTACAGCTAACTAAGGCTTTGATGTATCAGAAGTTATATGTAATTGCAGGTAACATGAAACGAGACAAATAGTGTAGAATGATAATAGCACGTGTCTACTTTAGTCTAAAGGCTAACTCTAAATTCAGGATACAACTACAATGTACAATTATTGGATATCCGGATACAACTACCTTTTTCGGAAACAGTGGATGACGAAAGATCCAAACTTTTCGGTAATGTGTGGGTTTGTGTAATGTTAGGAGGAGGACAGTTACCTATTCTTTCTGCGCAGTGATTGACTCATCCATATGAAGCTATGGGGTGGTGCCTGGAGTCGCGCGAAGATGTGATACATAAAACATTCCCCAGACTGAGTGGGTGGGTGGGTGGGTGGGCGGGCGAAAAAGAAAAACTGCGCTCCATCGTGCCTACCTCTTTTCCCTTGTCCCACTCCTTCTATCCCATGTTCACGTCTTCGACGGATTCCAGGCTGTGCGGATGAGTCCGTCAAACTGCATAGTGAATAGTCTATCCTGCCCTTATTTAGGATTGGGTCTTCGCCTAATATGGGCATCGCCAATCACAGCGCAGGAAAGATAGTTACCTATTCTTTCTGCGCAGTGATTGACTCATCCATATGAAGCTATGGGGTGGTGCCTTCCGTCGCGCCTCTTCTTTTCTTTAGTATCATTACCTGAGGACCCCCGGAGTTGCGTGGCATCCAAGCTTCTTGGTGCGTGTCTGGGTTCTAGGAGACCAACCGCTGACTCCACGCTAATAGGGAACGCGTGCGGTGTATTCTCAAGGACGACAGTGGACGCATAGTCAAGGAACATAGTCTATCGACAACTTCTTATGGAACCGTTCCATGATGGTGAACAACCAGCACCACACAGTGCGTGACGTAACCTCTAGCGGACTCTACCACTTATATGGGTGGTGGTCCAGACCTACCATAACAATCACTATACAATAGTGGCGCTACTATTCTTCCTTCTTACATATGCATACCTCCTAATATTCCTAATCTCATCCTAACTTTCCTTCACTCCATCATTCTTAAATATCCATACCCCCTACTATCCCCAATCTCATCCTAACCTTCCTTGACTCTCTCGTTCTCTCCCACTCTCATCCTTACTTTTCCCACTCTCATCCGCCAAGTTCTTCACACCATCATTCTCTATTCCTTTCTACCCCAACCTCCATTCATTATTCTTTTATTCGTGTCCTGCTTATCGGAAGTGAATCAACTACAATAAAACTAATGTGCAGTCTAATACTTTTTATTTCTTGCATCGCCGGCGGTCCTCTTCTAAGAACTACTAGAAGTGTCCTCTGTCAGATGTTGCAAACTGCAAACATACTTCCAACCTCATAAATATGATAGACACGGTACGTAACAATGGTCTATTATCGCAGCAGATGTAACTTTCGTATAACGGATCTCTCCAATTTCGACAAATTCTACGTACACAAATGGCCCAGACATATTGCAAGAATAAATACCCAATATAATCCCATTTCTATCAGAACTCAACAAACAACAACAAAAATGTCGACATTCGGTTTCAAATATTTGTTTCAACTGCCGTTTAGCAAACCAAGCTACGTCACATACATTGGGATAATTGTATCTAAACAAAAAACCTGTATTGAAGTGTTAGAGTCCTCCTCGCTACTGTTCTAGCTTTTCACTGATAACAACCTCTCTGGAAAATCCACTAACCCTTGAATTGATACATACTTGACGAAAACAGTTTTGGCCAATGCCGTTTTGCGCTGGGTAGCCAACCCTATATTACTAGGTCTGGCTTGGACAGCATATGTGATAAATTGAAGACATTTTATTTTATGTGCAGCAAAACTTTCATGTCTTCTATAAATAAGCCTTAACCCTGTGTGTGCCAATAAAGGTTGACAGTTAGAAAGTAAGCAGTGACCTTTTAATACTGGCTATATTAACCTGAAACTTTTATAGCGTCATCTTTGGACTCATTACAGCTAAACATGTCAGATCTACCCACGAAGCAAAATTAGACTTTGGCCTAAATGTTTTGATAAAACGACAATATAACTGCTGCCTTTTAACTTTCGTGCCTCGTCAAGTTATCAAAAAATTACTACTCAAGATACACGAACCTGTATTTATCCATGGCACCTTATATTAAACATGCTACTTTTCAAATTACTTATAAGCCATAAGCGCTGGAACGTACTACCAAGTAAAGAAAATGGAGACAGACGAAAACAGCAAACCGATTTAATAACTAGTTGTTTCTCAACATTACAACGAAAAACATGTCACTTCCTGGACAACTTCTGACGTTGATGTGTTCTAATTAAAAACAAACAAATACAGTGGTCATCCTTATAGTGAACTCTAAGACAGTATAGATGTTCTTTTTTTTTACGAAGAAAGCGTTTAACAGACGCCCTCTAACATATTCTGTTACTTTAAGGCAAAATGGAAATTCAGGCCACAATTCGAACGTACGAGAGAGTAAAAATATTCTGGGGCTGTTGTCTCTCTGTTTCTGAATTTTAAGTCTAGTTTTAAACTTCTTGATCCCTTTGCTTGGCCACCATCCCTGCCTGCACGCCGCCCTCCCATAAGGTTTGCTGCGTGTACTTCTCAGCTGGCTGGTGGGTCTAAGTTGCTGAACTTGAGGTGGTATTTTCAGACGTCCTCGCATCACACCCACGCGCGTTGTACTGCATGCTTCCTGTAACATATTTATCATATTGCATGTCCTTCGGGATGAAGCTATCCTTTCTCTTGAAAACCTGTACCACCTAACGAATACGTCGTTGGTTACAAATGTTCTACGACAATGTTGCTCTGTGTCTTGTACTTCAAAGAAAACGTACGTGTACCAAGAATCATAGCGATACAATAGCGTGTCGAAAAACGAACGAATGATACTCGTAATTAGTTCAAAATCCTTGCAGTTATACGTATACAAGTGCCAACTTTTAATCCTGTGCTGTCCGTCCTAAAACTATCCACGACGTACTATTCTCTACATTGCACACCGTAATCTTCACAATTGTCGGCCTCGACTTCAGTGCTTCTGTAGATATTTTCTCAATCGCGTTAAAAAACTGCTTGCCGTTCTCGTTATCTACACGGGGTCCATCAACAATCTGCAATGCCACACACCTCACCAAGTATCGGATAGTCTCGGTATGTATCATCACGAAGTTAACCAAAACCTGTCGTAGTCAGCAAGCCAAACTGTATTATTCTTATTCCCTACGCGTGGCTGCCCTGTCGCACGACCAACTCTATCAGCCTAGAGTTGTCCCTCGACTTGTCAAGTAACAAACCGAACGAAAACCAAGTCCTGTTATCAGCCTGAAGCTGTCCAATAACTAATAGTACGGCTCCATAGCACACAAAAATTGTCCTTCAGTCTTAACCTCCACCTGTGGTTGTCCCACAACTTGTCGCATAACAAACAAAACAAAAAACTGTCCGCCAGCCATGTTACCTACCTAGGCTTGTCTAACAACCTGTCGTGCGACCAACCACTAACACCTGGGTAACAAATTTGTAACAACGTATCGTGCGATAACAGAAAACTGTCTAACAGTCTCTTTACTTCTCTAGTCCAAAAACTTTCCAACAGTCTTGCTGCTTATCTAGGGTTACTCAACAATCTGTCGTACAACAACACACAAAACTGTCTAACAGCCTTTTTAATTCTCTGAGGTTGTCTAACAACCTGTCGCACGACAACAACAAACAAAAAATGTCCAACAGTCTTGTTGGTTTCCTGGAGTTGCTAAACAATCTGTCGTGCGACATCACACGTCACAAAAAACTGTCGAGCAGCCTTTTTACTTCTCTGGGGTTGTCTAACCAACCTGTCGCACGACAACAGCAATCAAAATCTGTCGTACACTGTTGTTACTCTACCTGGCGTTGTCTCACTGCCTGTCGCACGACAACAAACAAAACTGTCCAACAGTCCTGTTACCTGGCTGGTGCTGTCCCACAGCACAGGAGGGCGCGCGTGCGGAACTGTCCA